>NC_089584.1:87714712-87934067 GCF_019320115.1 Miscanthus floridulus | reverse complement strand
GCCGTTGCCGTCCTCGTGCTGCACGATGGCCGAGTGGCATCATCAGCGGCGGCGATGGTGGTGCTCTCCACGACGCGGAGCTCCATCTTGGCGCGCCCACGGAGCGCCGGGTCGATGGTGAGCAGCACGGCCGAGCCACCGCAGTGGAAGGGGTAGTGGCCCAGCATCATCGACCTATCGACGCCTGCGTAGCAGTTGGGCGTGATGCACTCCGTGGAGATGACGAGCGCCAGCGTCGAGCGCCGCGGGGACTGGGACTGGGACCGGGACCGCGCATGCATGGTGCTCCGGGCGAGGTCCACGTCGATGAGCACGGCGGCGGATCCCATCCTAGAGAGGTTGTAGGCCGCGATGTTGTCGCGCATGCCATGCGCGTGCATGATCCGGGACGCGAGTGACGGCGCCGGGTGGAACGTGCTGATGTCGTGGCGTGCCGAAAGCTATTGCACTGCATCAGTAACAGTAGCTCCACTGGCTCTGTTAGCACGCTAGCCCACGCGGCCGCCAGAGCTCGCCTGCACCGCCGCGCTCGCAGCGCTGCGTGAGCTTACCTACGCTGGAGGTCTCCTCACGCGCCTCCGCTCCGGTTCGCGCCATCGCAGTTGCTCACCCGTGCCGCTACCCTCAAGCCTTCATACCGGGACACCGCCGTACCGGGACACGGTCCGGGAGACCAGGGACAGCTCGGCGCCACCAACGTGCTCATCGACTTCGGCATGGTGATCACGCGCCTGGCCGTGTACCGTGCTCAAGCGCCGCGCCGTGTACCGCACGAGGAAGTGGCCCAGAGAGAGCGAGGCCACCTTCACGGTGATCTGCGTCACGATGATGGGCTCGGTGCGGTACGAGAAGAACTGGTTGAGGAAGCTCATGAGCACGCAGGACACAAAGCCCGAGCGCCCACATCTGGAACGTCCACACTGGCAACGTCGTGTCATCGCCGGTCGGCAACGTCATCTGGACCTCCTCTATCGGCAAGGCATCCTCGTCCTGCTCCCTGTCCCCGGGGCCACGCTCGATGTCGACTATCCGGACCATCGTGGATCGTGGACGTGTGCTTGTTTGGTTGCGGCGGTCTGCAGAGATGTGAGACATGGACATATATATATAGTTGTGCGCGCTGTGCAGGGTTTGGGTGTGCGAGAGCGAGACAGACTCGGGTGTGGTAGAACCTCCTAAGGAATCGGGCCCATGTGCACCTATCGTTGTCTTAACAGACCTCGGATAGCATTCACGAGTTCCCAACAACTCAACAGGTCTGTCGGGTGTCCTCGGGAAACCCGAATCATCCACGATTCTCTTTTCAAACAGGATCCCAATCACAGACATTGCAGATTACAACAGTTTATTCAAATATATATACCAGAGTAAAAGATAGCGGAAGTCTTAAGATAACATAGTTACAAACCAGTTGTTTTCAAACTTACAATACGATAAGTGTCATACAACCATAGTAGCAGGATAATATTACATTAACATTATTTATCATACAAACTAGTGCCTTGTCCAAAGGCCATTCATCACTCCTCATCGTCATTGACTTCAAACACAGTCATGCAGCAGGGACCAAAACAAGCCTACGCATGCGACTCACCTGCAACAAGGGTCAACAAACCCTGAGTACAAAGGTACTCAACAAGACTAACCCGACGTAATGGGGTGTAAGACTTTAGAGATGCAGGGGTTAGAGGCAAGGTAAGGATATAGCAAGATTCAAAAGTTCTTTGCCAAAAGCTTACTATTCTTCATTCTATTTTCAAGTTTTACCACTAAGTCCTTTTAGTTCATTATCTCAAACTAAATGTACATTTCCCATATTCCATTCCTTCTCATTCCATTCTTTCTCATATTTTAGTAATTCACCAGTCCTGCATTTGCTTCTGTAATGAATCGAGTCTCCATATCCACGGAGCACCGGCAATTCGAATTGATTCAAGTCCCAGCTGGGGATTCCTTATCACACGACATATGTAGAACTCAATCTTGCATATATCAACCTTGCTACCGGATCCTCCTATACTAAGCCATCTCCACGCCACCCGAGAGTACAGCACACCTCAAATCTGGCCACATTCTAGCCACGATGGTACACGCTACTCCCACCATCTCTCCACTCCCAGTGCATGGGCATTTGTCTTAGTATCAGATTAGCCAAAGTAGGCTTATCGGAGTATGTGACCAGTACTACAAAGTGTCTCGTTCAGAAGATCCACAATGAGTGGCCTTTAAGCGATATAGTCGGCAACATTACCCAACATTCAAGATAAGTCACCCGACTAGTCTCTAGTTCATTCTACCTTCTTTCTTTCTTTGGCTAGTATGCCATCTTTGATTGTATCGAAACTTTTATTTTGAAAGCCTATCATAAAGCATACTAAGCATTCTACGCCTTTGTAAATGAAAACATCTTCAAGGATGGTAAACAATTAACAAGGTAGGCAATGCATCAAGTACGTAACATTTGACATATCAACTTAATGCAATAAGTAACATAGGTGATAAACTTTTCAAAGTAAACAAGGTAAGGGTTTAATGCATAAACCGGGGCTTGCCTTCGTTGACGATCTCAGGTTCCGGATCAGTATCACGATTATCGAATCCCGTGACAACCGGTGATTCTTCCAGAACTTGTTCAACTAGAATCGTTTCACTCTCGGATTCTACATGAAATGATAACATATGCTTTAACATGATGATAATGTAAACATGATGCTTTCACGGTACATGAAATGTAAAAACACCTCGAATACGACTTTCCTTCACGGTACAGTTGCAAGCCAACAAAACCAACTTGCAATTCTACCGTCAAGAACCACACATGTGACTTGACCAAATGAATCTTGAAACCCTACTAGTCACAAAACATGACCAAAACAAGATCCAACACTAATCAAACACTTAGGGTTTGTCTTTATTTATTTTTGAATTAATTTGGAATTAAGCCCAAAAATGAACTTTTTCCAAATGACCTGGAAATTTTATGTAAGCTTCCCCATGACAAATTAGTGTACCAAAACAAATTTTATAATTTTTGGAATTATTCAGTGACCTACAAAAATCATGGAAATTGCATTTATTAATTAATGGACTGAATATTTGAACATTAAAAATATATTCAAATTTCAAGTTTCAAATTTTTAAACCAAACTAGAGCATGTACAGAGGCTACACACAAAATTTTAGAATTTTTGGAGCTATGATTATTTTTCTACAAATTTCCAAAGATCTAGCACTATTCAAAATCAGAAAATACAAAATTTCACTGTTCTTCTCCTTCCTTCTCACTGACAGGCTGACCCCACCCGTCAGCGACTCATACAGCTCATGGCGGCGCTGCCCTCACTGGCCGGCCCCAAAATGCGCCGATGGTGATGCTTCGGCGAGGCAGACCTCACCCAAATGATCTACACACTCCTACGAACCCATCCCCGTCCTTGGAATGGCAAAAGGTACACCGGAGAAGACTCCACGCCAGCCATGGCGGCTCAAGCACGTCGACTCACGGCGTAACCCCGGCAAAAATGTGGTAGAGTCAAAAGCGAAGTGAACATCACGTTCAGTAGCTCACCACGGTCACGTCGGTGGGCTTGGTGAAGGTAGAGGCGGTCTGGAATGGCCTGGCCACGTTGAGGCGATGGTGGCGGAGCTCCGGCCAGGCTCGGGGAAGAAGCTGTTGCACCGGGCGACTCCGGCCAACTCAAGCGGCGTGAGCAAGTCGTAGAGAAGCGCAAGACTGAGGCAATCACGTTGGCATAGCTGGGCACGACGGAGACTGCTCGACGATGGCTACGGCGAGTGGCAGAGCTAGCTGGCGGCGGAGCAGAGCAGAGGAGAAAAACGGGGACGACGGCGGCGACTGTTGCTATTTATAGCCAGGAAGGGACTGCCCAGTGACGACAGCGCACGGATGGACCCGCCACGGCACCAGCTGCGTGTCAAGGCGCGAGGAAGCGGCGAAATCTGATTGGCGGCGACATCCGCGTGGCGCCGGCGGCAAGCAGAGAGGTGGATTTTGATTTTTGAACTATTTATAGAACTGCCACTGAGTCCATTTTTCAAATTACTCTCAAATTTTCCAAAGAAGTTGAAAATCTCCAAAAATGAAAGTTATTTAATTTTTCAAACTCTACAACTTTGCTTCTAGGAATATTTTCAAATTCTGCCTCCATTTTGAAATTTGAATTTGGGGTGCATTTGAGCATTTGAATCATTTCAAAATTACTCCAAATTTTATATATAAACTTGAAAAACTTTGAATACCAAAGTTGATCTACATAAAATAATCTCCAACTTTGCTTTTTGCCTCAACCCCAAATTCCACATGGATTTTGAATTAATCAAAAGGGGCAAAAAGGACTTTTGTGATTTGAATTTGAATTCAAATTTGATTTGTCTTCCTTTTACTTAAATTTTGATTTTTGACCAGTAACATGGCCCATTAGGGTTATTTGAGTCAAAAGACACATGACCTCACATGATCACATGAATTTTGACCATTGTAGCCATGATCTTTATTTAGGGTTTTGAATCACACCACATGAAATAACAACATTATGAAATAAACCTTATTTAGTGAATGCATTCAAAACTTTATACTATATGAATGCTTTACAATGCATATGATGACATGTCAAATTTTAGTGCTAGGTCAAAACACCAGAGGTGTTACATCGGGAGGCTGAGTCCGAGGTGGCAAGAGCAACCGGACACAGCGTGAGAGGCTGAGGGCCTGTTTGGTTGGAGACTACATGACTTGCCTGGTAAAATGTGTTGCATGAGAGTTGTTCGGAGTTTCAATGAAATTTGCCTCACGAGACAAGTAGAGAGACGATGTGTTTGGTTGGAAATCTGTGCCCGACAAGTTTAGTAAAGAGAGAGAATATATTTTCTTATGTATACAACTAATATTGTTAGAGTAATATAAATCAATGATTTTTATGTATATAAATAATATACATAAAAATATAATTATTTTTAATATTTTATTTATAACAATTCGTGCAGATAATTATGGAACAAATAGAAATTAAACATAGCAATGACACCGTGATAAGCGATGTTGAGTGATATAATAGAAAACAGAAAAAAAGAACAAAACATAGATGACATCATTTCACCGAGAAGCTAAAGAAAAAAAGAAAAGGAAAGAAAGATGGAAGAGGCGTCATACATTATTAATTATCACCAGGCAACCTGCTCCTATACCCAGGCGCTCATTTTTTATGGCCTGGCTGTGGCCGCCCTTGCCTGGTCCAGGCGTGTATCCAGCATAGTTTTTAAGGCGGTAAGGCGAGGTGCGGCGCTCCACACCCTTCTGGACGCCTAGGCGAATTAGGTGCGCGGTGAGGCGACGCCATACACATACTGCTGTTCAGTATGTGTATCCATTCCATCTATCAAACTGTAACTCATAAATAGGAGAAACGAGCAAAGCAGAGAAAGCAAAGTAGAGCACAGGAAGGAGCAGAGCATGGGAACGAGGCGAAGGAAGAGCAAAGGAAGAAGGGGGAGCAAGAGGAGAGCTGCAGAGCAGCAGAGGAAAGAGGAGGGGAGGATGTAACTGCCAATCGTGCGGTCGCAGAGCAAAGTCGTGGTTGGGGACGGGGCCGGAGTCGGAGTCGGTCGTGGGGCTGCACGCGGGTCGTGGCGGACGGAGCGGGAGTCGGTCGCAGATAGGGCTGGAGTCGCGGACGGGATGGAGTCGCGGACAGGACGGAGTCACGCTCGCGCAGGCGGGTCGCGGACGGGACGGAGTCGTGCGGGGGCAGTCGCCTGCGCCGCGCCGGCGCCGGATTCTAGGTGTGCCGCTGCTCTCCTCTCTCTTCCTCTCTCCTTCCATTCCCTCTCCCTCTCCCTCTCCCTCTCTCAACTGAAGCGATGGGGATTGGGTTGGCGGGAGCCGGGAGGTGTACGTGTGCAGCTGCTTCTTTTCCCATGCGCGCACATCGCTTCGCTCTTTTCCCACGCGAGCACGCGGCGCTGCTGTTTCTCGCGTGCTTTTTCGTCCAGCGACGTCCGCCTCAGCGAAATCTACGCCGAGGCGACGCCTTCAGCCGTGAGGCGACGCCATACGCGATGAGGGTGCGGTGACCGCGACGCCCCGTTTGGAATCCCGCTTGGACACCTAGGCGACGCCTAGTGGTCGCCTAGGCGACGCCTTAAAAACTATGGTATCTAGGGTTCAAAGCAAACGCAGTACAGGCAACCTTCAAGCAGGTGTTTGCTCAGCCACAATCGATCCAGGGTGCAATCCAAACAAGCCTTGAGAGCGTGCAGTGTAACACCCTAGGTGTTTGTCACCAGTTAAGCTGTGGGTTTGAGCTCAAACATGACAGATTAAGTGACGATGGAGATGTCAAGGTCAAACCTATGGAAATAAGCCCCAACCTAAACTCGGATATTGCACCCTTGCTTTACATATAGGCCCTTTTCAAGATATATGCTTGGTTGGTGTTATTGGAATATCTTCATGTCTCTCACATCAATACCCATCTATATGGATCACTGGAAAAGTTTCATGAAGTTTAGAATCAAAAAGTAACATGAAATGATAAGTCATATCTTTGCATGAATTGCTTTATCAAGTGGATGGAAACCTATTAAGTCAACCAAACCTTGCAACCTTGCTCAAACAACTCTAATTGAACTCTACAACAAAAGTCATGAAGGGTTTGTGTTGAGCACATGTCAAGAAAAGGCCTCAATTGGTCGAAAACTCTAATTCTAGGGTTAACGAGATGCTGCTTTGACCAAAGTAAAAGAATGGTTTATATTCAAGATACAAGGTTTGACCTTAAATAAAAGTTGTAGTATAGTTTGTTTACTACAAACTTTATTTAAGGACCCAAGTCTAAATATATCTCTAAGCTTGACAAACAAAGGTCACAAGATTGATTCTGATGCACTCTTCAGCACTTAGAATTATTCTAAGTCTGGAGTTTCGCTAAGCAACGACGTTGGCATTCCGCGTTCTCCAAAATTCATTAAGCAACTTGAGTTGGTCCAAAGATAAAAGTTGGAGTGTACATGATGGCGAAGAGCATGTATAAAGATGACACTCGTTGGACCTTGTTTTGACCCTCAATTTTGGGAGTTTGTTAATCACTGTCAATGCATTGACACTTGCTAATTGGACATTAATTAACTGTTGTTCCAAAGACCTAATAGATGTGACCCCTTAATCAAGTTTGTAGAGCTTCCTGAGTAGAGCAACTTTTCTACTGGAGCCAAGGTTAGAATCGGCACGGAATATGCCAAAGAATGGACTCCAAGTTGGGCACGGAGACGCACGCCACGTGCTCGATGAATTGTCTCCATGGCAACCATGCACCGAGCGTGCCCCCACCATGGCCAACGCGCGTCCAAGCTCTACGCCACGTGCTGCCTCATGCCCTGCCCCTCCAACCGAGTGCCCGAGCTGCTCTACCACTCACTCGCCTCTCCACTCTCCCATCCTCACCCTGTGGCGTCGCGCGCGCACTCTAGTCGCGGCCGCCATTGATGCCGCTGGCTGAGCTCCCTGCTGTAACACCTCTGGTGTTTTGACCTAATACTAAAATTTTACATGTCATCATGTGCATTGCAAAGCATTCATATAGTATAAAGTTTTGAATGCATTCACTAAATAAGGTTTATTTCATAATGTTGTTATTTCATGTGATGTGTTTCAAAAACCCTAAATACAGATCATGACCACAAGGGTCAAATTTCATGTGTTCATGTGAGGCCATGTGTCATTTGACTCAAATAACCCTAATGGGCCATGTTACTGGTCAAAAATCAAAATCTAAGAAAAAGGAAGACAAATCAAATTTGAATTCACATTCAAATTATAAAAGTCCTTTTTGCCCCTTTTTAACTAATTCAAAATCCATGAGGAATTTGGGGTTGAGGCAAAAAGCAAAGTTGGAGATTATTTTATAAGGATCAACTTTGGTATTCAAAGTTTTTCAAGTTTACATATAAAATTTGGAGTAATTTTGAATTGATTCAAATCTTTAAATGTACCCCAAATTTGAATTTCAAAATGGAGGCAGAATTTGAAAATGTTTCTTAAACCAAAGTTGTAGTACTTGAAAAGTTGAGCAACTTTCATTTTTGAAGATTTTCAACTTCTTTAGAAAATTTGAGAGTAATTTGAGAAATGGACGCAATGGCAGTTTAGTAAATTTTTCAAAATTTCACCTCCACCTCACTGCTCACCGCCGGCGCCACGCAGTCAGCTTGCCGCCGCCCTTCTTCGCCGCTTTCACGCGCGGTGACACGCTGTTGTCACCGTGGCGAGTCCGCCTGTGCGTTGGCGACACCGTACGCCTCCTTCCGGGCTATAAATAGCCACCGTCGTCGCCGTCGCTCCCATTTCTTCCCTCTGCTCTGCTCCGCCACCGCGTAGCTCCGCCGCTCGCCGTTGGTCTCGTCAAGCCGCGTCTGTCGTTCTTAGCTACGTCAAAACGATCGCATTGTTCTTGCGCTCCTCCTCGACTAGCTCTCGTCGCTGGTGTTGGCCGGAATCGCCCGGCGCAATCCGTCTTCTCCGTGACCGGTCGGAGCCCCGCCGCGACTGCCTTCACCGTGGCCAGGCTACTCCAGGCCATCTCCGACTGCGCCAAGCACATCAGCGTGATCACTGTGAGCTGCTGATCCTTTCTAAGCTTTTTGATTGATCTCAACCGCCCTTGTTTCGCCGGCGTAACATCGCCGTGCCACCGCGTCCGCCATGGACGGCGTAAGCCTAGCTCCGTGTTGTAATTTACCTCCGAAATCCCACTGGTCGACGCGGCTAGTCCTTGTGATTGTTTTGGTACCATGGTCGTCACAGTTGAGCTCACCATCGGTGAGCTAGCGCCGGTCAGCGCCGTCGCAGCCACGGTCAAATCCCGAGGTTAGGGATGACAGGTGGGGGCCGGCTGTCAGTGAGAGCGTGAGTGAGAATGGTGACTTTTATTAATTTCTGATTTTGAATAGTGCAGCAGTTTTGCAATTTTGTAGGAATTTATTTACACATCCAAAAATTCTGAAAATTTTTGTGTAGCTTCTGTACATGTTCTAGTATGATTTAAAATTTTGAAATTTGAAATTTAGTTAAATTTTGAATGTTCAAATATTCAGTCCTTTAATTGAAAAATGCAATTTCCATGATTTTTGTAGGTCACTATATAACTCCAAAAATTATGAAATTTATTTTGGTACACTAATTTATCATGAGGAAGCTTACATAAAAATTTGAACTTAATTGGACAAAGTTTATTTTATACCTAATATAGACTTAAGTATTTAATTAATTATTCATTTAATCAATGTTTAATCAATTAAGATTTGTTTGACTTTAGAATTGATTGTTGACCTTGGGTCATTAACTTATAATGATCCTTAGTACCTTAATTAGTTTTTGAACTAATATCTATTTTGTGATTAGTAAGTCTTAATGACATTTCATGTGATAACCAAGGTCATTAACAAGTTAACTCGTCGAAACCCTAAGTGTTGATTAGTGTGGGATCTTGTTTTGGTCATGTTTTGTGACCAGTAGGGTTTCAAGATCAGTGTGGTCGGAGAGTTCACCATAGTGGTCGGAGAGTTCACCATAGTGGTCGGAGAGTTCACCATAGTGGTCGGAGAGTTCACCATAGTGGTCGGAGAGTTCACCATAGTGGTCGGAGAGTTCACCGTAGTGGTCGGAGAGTTCACCGAAGTGGTCGGAGAGCTCGCCGAAGTGGTCGGTGCTGGAGTGGTCACATCCGTTACGAATATGGATTGGTTAGTTTGGCTTGTAACTGTTCCATGGAGGAAAGTTGTATTCAAGGTGTTGTTATGTTTCATGCACCATGAAAGCATCATGTTTACATTATCATCATGTTAAAGCATATGTTATTATTTCGTGTAGAACCCGAGAACGAAACGATTTTAGTTGAGCAAGTTCTGGAAGAATCCCCGGTTGTCACGGGATTTGATAATTGTGGTACTAATCCGGAACCGGAAATCGTCAACGAAGGCAAGCCCCGGTTTATGCATTAAGCCATTACCTTGTTTACTTTGAAAAGTTATCACCTATGTTATTTATTGCATTAAGTTGTTTAATTCAAATGTTACCTACTTGATGCATTATCTACCTTGTTACTTGTTTACCATCCTTGAAGATGTTTTTATTTACAAAGACGTAGAATGCTTAGTATGCTTTATGATAGGCTTTCAAAGCAAAAGTTTTGATACAATCAAAGATGGCATACTGGCCAAAGAAAGAAAGAAGGTAGAATGAACTAGAGACTAGTCGGGTGACTTATCTTGAACGTTGGGTAATGTTGCCGACTATGTCGCTTAAAGGCCACTCATTGTGGATCTTCTGAACGAGACACTTTGTAGTACTGGTCACATACTCCGGTAAGCCTACTTCGGCTAATCCGATGCTAAGACGAATGCCCGCGCACTGGGAGTGGAGAGATGGCGGGAGTAGCGTGTACCCTCGTGGCTGGAATGTGGCCGGATTTGAGGTGTGCTGTGCTCTCGGGTGGCGTGGAGACGGCTTAGTATAGGAGGATCCGGTAGCAAGGTTGATATATGCAAGATTAAGTTCTACATATGTCGTGTGATAAGGAATCCCCAGCTGGGACTTGAATCAATTCGAATTGCCGGTGCTCCACGGATATGGAGACTCGATTCATTACAGAAGCAATGTAGTACTGGTGAATTACTAAAATATGAGAAAAAGAATGGAATGAGAAGGAATGGAATATGAGAAATGTATAATTAGTTCAGATAATGAACTAAGAGAACTTAGTGGTAAACTTGAAAATAGAATGAAGGATAGTAAGCTTTTGGCAAAGAACTTTTGAATCTTGCTACACCCTTACCTTGTCCCAAACCCCTGCATTTCTATAGTCTTACACCCCGTTACGTCGGGTTAGTCTTGTTGAGTACCATTGTACTCAGGGTTTGTTAACCCTTGTTGCAGGTGAGTCGCATGCGCAGGCTTGTTTTGGTCCCTGCTGCATGTCAGTGTTTGAAGTCAACGATGATGATGAGGAGTAATGAATGGCCTTTGGACAAGGCACTAGTTTGTTTGATAAATAAAGTTAATGTAATATTATCCCGCTACTATGGTTGTATAACACTTATGGTATTGTAAGTTTGAAAACAACTGGTTTGTAATTATGTTATCTTAAGACTTCCGCTATCTTTCACTCTGGTATATATTTGAATAAACTGTTGTAATCTGCAATGACTGTGATTGGGATCCTGTTTGAAAAGAGAATCGTGGATGATTCGGGTTTCCCGAGGACACCCGACAGACCTGTTGAGTTGTTGGGAACTCGTGTACGCTATCCGAGGTCTGTTAAGACAACGATAGGTGCATGTGGGCCCAATTCCTTAGGAGGTTCTGCCACAGCTGGTATCAGAGCAGTTCCCATCTAAGATCATTGTAGGTTACTTTGGAAAACCTTCAAAATGATTTGGATCAATGAAAGTAAACATGATATTTTGAAAGTTCAATTTCTTTCTTCTTACCTTTGATCTAGACTCAATCCTGACTTATTTGAAAAGTTTGTGGCGGATAATATGATTAGGTTTGTCCTATGTAATATGAAAAATCTAGTACTTATGATTATACTAATCTTTTGTACGTAGATTCGTAAGATCGATTCATACATCATGCTTGAGCACATTGCATAATAATTCCCCTTAATAGTGGTTGGGTAAGTAATGTCAATCCCATTCTTGCTAACCTCCGTTATCCTCAAGCTATTCTTATAGTCCTACCCTAAATTCTTCAGGCTATGGCAAAGACCAAGAAAACCGCACGCAAGTCCACCGGACCTCATGGAGTCCCTTGTCACCAATTGGCACCAAGAAATCACGAGCTTGGTGAAGGAAGTTCCAAGAACCTAAGAGAGGAAGGATCTTCGAGCAACCCCGCCAACGTCGAGAACCTTAACAAGGAGCTCAACACTCTTCGTCGAGCTCATGCAAAAGACCAAGAAGAGCTGGCGGAAATGCAAAGGGGCATCACCATGACCATGGAGCTGCGGAATGAAGCCTGGACACGAGAAGATGCGGCTAATGAACGCGTCAATGAGTTGGAGTTCTACGTAGAGGACCTGGAGATGGACAATGCCATCCTGCATGAGAATGTCCATATGCTGTATGCTCAACTTCATCCTCCTCATGGGGATGGTGAAGTTACCGATGAAGAAATGATAGTAGCTCCAGGGGAAGTCGAGAATGAAGAGGAGGAGGAGGATCCTGAGGAGTTAGTGTACTTCTCAGATGAAGATGAAGTTTCATCCGATACAGGCACGGATGACGAAGACTGAAAGCTTGGAGTAGAAGTAGTTCCTTTACTGTTTTCCTAGAAAACCAGGGTTGTCTTGTGGGATACAAGACATGTAATATAAATAAGAACCCTTAGTACTAGGCAACCTTTTAAAAGCTTTCAATAAAGAATAATGTAAGTAAATGTGTTTCTCTAACAGATGCCTCGTCCTATCACCCGAACTGGTGCTAGTGGCTCGCACGACGATGATGAGTGCCCAAATCCTCCACCCATGCCCTCGGCTATGGCAGATGCCATAGCTGCACTCGTCAACGCAACGGCAGAGAATGCCAGGCTGTTAAGGGAGTTGGCGCAGAATTAGCAGGCACCATACCCTAATCGTGGCCGTCGTAATAATGGAAACGACGAGTCAACTTATGTGGATTTTACTGACACACGTCCGCCTGTGTTCTCAAAGGCAGACGAACCTTTAGAAGCTGATGATTGGCTTAGGACAATAGAGCAAAAGTTCGAGCTGATCCACTGTACTGAGGTTCAAAAACCAAGGTTTGCGGCACAGCAACTCCGAGGAGCTGCTGGTGCCTGGTGGGCAAATTTGGTAGCAGTACAGCCCGTTGGTCACCAAATCAACTGGAGGGAGTTCAAAGATGCCTTTAGGGCACATTATATTCCAGACGGTGTGATGACCATGAAGCTGGAAGAGTTCTTGGCTCTTAAGCAAGGGGAGCACCCGGTGATGCATTATGTTGGGCGTTTCAACCACCTGTCGCAGTATGCTATTGAGTATGTCAATACTGACAGGAAGAAAAAGAATCATTTCCTTAGAGGCTTGAACACTAAACTTCAGACAATGATGGCAGCCTGTGGTAATGCAACTTACCACGAAACAATCAACATTGCTATCGCTTCAGAAGAAAATTACCGCCGACACAAGGAGGCAAAGAAGAAGAAAATATTTGCTTCCGGATCATCAAGTGGCAAGCGTCAGAAGATAGTATACCATCCTCAGAATCATGGCCATACGCCATTCCTCCCACAACAAGGCCAAGGCAGGTAGCAAATCTTCATTCGCCCTGCAACTAATACACCTTATACACATCAAGCACCACAGCAGCAGAACAATGCCAATAATGCAAACCGCAATGTTACTTCCCAGAATCACAACTTCCCCTGCTATAATTGTGGTAAACCCGGGCATTTTTCCCGAGAATGTCCGTATCCTAGGAAAAATAATTCTGATGCAACCAAAGCCCCTGTTAATCAAGCTCCAAATCAGTACAAGGGCAATGCTCAGAACCATCAAAAGGGTCCGGCTGAGAAGAAAACTGGAAGGGTATTCTATACGCAAGTGGAATCTATTCCAGAAGGAGAACCAGTTATGATGGGTATGTTTCCCATTGCTAAGCATCCTGCAATTACCTTATTTGATTCTGGTGCATCCCATACATTCATCAATCGTACATTTGTTGTGAAGCATGGGATAGCAATTGGGGAAACAAAAGAACCCTATCATATACAGTCGCCTGGGGGACGAATCTGTACAAGGGAGGTAGTTCAGCATGTACCTATTGATTTGGGAGGTTATGAGTTCCCTACCAATATGCTGATATTAAAGGATCAAGATATAGATGTGATCCTTGGTATGAACTGGCTAACTCAACACGGGGCTATCATAGATGTTCTACATAGAACAATAAGGGTAAATGCACCTGACAGCAAAACCCAACTTCTCATCCAACTTCCTTTTCCTAAGAGCACAGTGGAGACAGTTTGTGCAACTATTGTGGAAGGAGCCGAGGAAATTTCAGTGGTATGTGAGTTTACGGATGTCTTTCCCGATGACCTACCTGGTCTGCCACCAGACCGCGACGTAGAGTTCAGAATTGATCTGAAACCAGGGACAGCACCAGTGTCCAGAAGAGCATATAGGATGCCACCGAAAGAATTAGCAGAATTAAAAATGCAACTACAAGAGTTGTTAGACAAGGGTTTCATTCAACCCAGTTCATCACCTTGGGGGTGTCCTGCTATTTTCGTGAAGAAGAAGGACCAAACCTTAAGGTTATGTGTTGACTATAGGCCATTAAATGAAGTCACCATCAAGAACAAATATCCCTTACCCCGAATCGATTTACTTTTTGATCAACTTGCGGGAGCTAAGGTATTCTCAAAGATAGACTTAAGATCAGGCTACCACCAGATTAAGATCAGACGTGAAGATGTGCCAAAGACAGCGTTTACTACCCGATATGGACTATATGAGTATTTAGTCATGTCTTTTGGGCTGACTAATGCCCCGGCTCATTTCATGTACCTGATGAACTCAGTTTTCATGCCTGAGTTGGATAAGTTTGTCGTGGTGTTTATTGATGACATTCTTATCTACTCTAAGAGCAAAGAGGAACATGCGGAACATCTCCGTATTGTTCTACAAAGATTAAGAGATCACCAACTATATGCCAAATTCAGCAAATGTGCATTTTGGTTGGAGGAAGTACAATTTCTGGGTCATGTGCTATCTGCTGAAGGTATAGCTGTTGATCCGAGCAAAGTAGAAGAAGTCCTTAATTGGAAAGCACCTACAACTGTTCATCAAGTTCGTAGCTTCCTGGGGTTGGCAGGGTATTACCGTCGGTTTATCCCTGACTTCTCCAAAATTGCGAAGCCAATTACTGGACTATTGAAAAATCAAACAAAGTTTGTATGGTCAACCGAATGTGAAGAGGCCTTTCTGACATTGAAGAAGTTATTGACAACTGCACCAGTATTAGCACAACCTGATATCGAGAGACCATTTGATATCTATTGTGATGCATCCGGAATTGGTATTGGCTGTGTTCTTATGCAAGAAGGCAGAGTCATAGCATATGCTTCCAGACAACTCAAGAAGCACGAAGAACATTACCCCACCCATGATCTTGAATTAGCTGCTGTTGTCCATTCACTCAAGATTTGGCGACATTATTTATTGGGCAATATATGTCATATCTATACAGATCACAAGAGTCTGAAATACATCTTCACTCAGTCAGAACTAAATATGAGGCAAAGGAGATGGTTAGAACTTATTAAAGATTATGACTTAGAAGTGCATTATCATCCGGGTAAGGCTAATGTAGTTGCCGATGCCCTGAGTCGCAAGAGTCATTGTCATTGCCTAATTGTGGAACCTATGCAGCAAACATTGTGTCAAGAGATGGAGCATCTGGATTTACAAATCATAGAACAAGGTTCCCTGTCCAATATTGTAGTTGAGTCCACTATCAAAGATCAGATCATTGCTGCTCAACAGAAAAGTAAGGGCATAGTCCATATTAAGGATAAAGTCAAATCTGGAAAACCAACATGTTTCAAGATTGATGAGTCAGATGTCGTATGGTTCAAGAATAGGTTGGTAGTACCCAAAAATCCAGAGCTGCGAAAGCAGATTCTTGATGAAGCCCATTCTACAAGATACTCCATTCATCCGGGTAGCAACAAAATATATCATGATCTAAGAAAGAGATATTGGTGGACCAAAATGAAGATAGAAATAGCTCAATATGTGGCCAAGTGTGATATTTGCCAGAGGGTCAAAGCAGTTCATATGAAGACTGCAGGTCCCTTACATTCGTTGCCAGTTCCATCTTGGAAGTGGGAGGATATTTGTATGGACTTCATAGTAGGGTTGCCTAGGACATCTGTAGGATACAATTCAATATGGGTTATTGTTGATCGACTAACCAAAATAGCTCATTTCTTGCCAGTCAGAGATAAATATCGAGCGGAGCAGTATGCAAAGATTTACCTAGATAGAATTTTCAGTCTGCATGGGGCACCCAAGACCATTGTCTCTGACAGAGGATCATTGTTCATATCCAAGTTTTGGAAAAGTCTACATGAGTCTTTAGGAACTAAACTTATCCGTAGTTCTGCTTATCATCCGCAAACAGACGGACAGACTGAAAGGGTAAATCAAATTCTTGAAGATATGTTGAGAGCATGTGTTCTTTCCTTTGGTGCTAAATGGGATGAATGCCTTCCCTTAGCTGAATTCTCATATAACAACAGCCATCAAGAGAGCATTAAAATGGCACCGTTCGAAGCACTGTATGGCCGTAGGTGCCAAACACCTTTAAATTGGTCAGAAGCTGGAGAACGTTGGTTCTTTGGACCGGATGTGGTCAAGGAAGCTGAAGAGAAAGTTAAACTCATACAAGCCAATATGAAGGTAGCTCAATCCAGACAGAAAAGCTATGCTGATAAGAGGAGACGACCGCTAGAATTCAAGGTGGGAGATTACGTCTACCTCAAGGTATCACCGATGAAAGGAGTTCATCGTTTTGGGATTCGGGGAAAGTTGGCACCCCGTTATGTCGGTCCTTTTCAGATCCAACAACGATGTGGACCAGTCGCCTATCGCGTCAAACTACCAGATCACATGTCAGCGGTGCATGATATCTTTCATGTATCTCAGTTAAAGAAGTGTCTTCAAGTACCTGACCAGGAAATCGACTTTGGTGGTGTAGAACTAGAACCTGATTTGACTTATGCCGAGTACCCCATTAGAGTCTTAGATCAGAAAGATCGAGTCACTCGGAGACGTACGATCAAGTTCTACAAAGTACAATGGAATCAACACACTGAAGATGAAGCTACTTGGGAGTCCGAGGATTTCTTAGAAGAGAATTTTCCTGACTTCTTCGCTTCTATCTAGTTGCAATACCTTGTCTATATTGTAACTTGTCTTGTTGTCAACAGAATGGAAAACCCCCTCACTAGCTTTTTGAATAAAGTTATGATGTGTTAGCTTGACACATTTCCTTTTCCATTACTTAGCCTTAAGTTTTAAATCTCGGGACGAGATTTCTTTAAGGGGGAAAGGTTGTAACACCTCTGGTGTTTTGACCTAATACTAAAATTTTACATGTCATCATGTGCATTGCAAAGCATTCATATAGTATAAAGTTTTGAATGCATTCACTAAATAAGGTTTATTTCATAATGTTGTTATTTCATGTGATGTGTTTCAAAAACCCTAAATACAGATCATGACCACAAGGGTCAAATTTCATGTGTTCATGTGAGGCCATGTGTCATTTGACTCAAATAACCCTAATGGGCCATGTTACTGGTCAAAAATCAAAATCTAAGAAAAAGGAAGACAAATCAAATTTGAATTCACATTCAAATTATAAAAGTCCTTTTTGCCCCTTTTTAACTAATTCAAAATCCATGAGGAATTTGGGGTTGAGGCAAAAAGCAAAGTTGGAGATTATTTTATAAGGATCAACTTTGGTATTCAAAGTTTTTCAAGTTTACATATAAAATTTGGAGTAATTTTGAATTGATTCAAATCTTTAAATGTACCCCAAATTTGAATTTCAAAATGGAGGCAGAATTTGAAAATGTTTCTTAAACCAAAGTTGTAGTACTTGAAAAGTTGAGCAACTTTCATTTTTGAAGATTTTCAACTTCTTTAGAAAATTTGAGAGTAATTTGAGAAATGGACGCAATGGCAGTTTAGTAAATTTTTCAAAATTTCACCTCCACCTCACTGCTCACCGCCGGCGCCACGCAGTCAGCTTGCCGCCGCCCTTCTTCGCCGCTTTCACGCGCGGTGACACGCTGTTGTCACCGTGGCGAGTCCGCCTGTGCGTTGGCGACACCGTACGCCTCCTTCCGGGCTATAAATAGCCACCGTCGTCGCCGTCGCTCCCATTTCTTCCCTCTGCTCTGCTCCGCCACCGCGTAGCTCCGCCGCTCGCCGTTGGTCTCGTCAAGCCGCGTCTGTCGTTCTTAGCTACGTCAAAACGATCGCATTGTTCTTGCGCTCCTCCTCGACTAGCTCTCGTCGCTGGTGTTGGCCGGAATCACCCGGCGCAATCCGTCTTCTCCGTGACCGGTCGGAGCCCCCGCCGCGACTGCCTTCACCGTGGCCAGGCTACTCCAGGCCATCTCCGACTGCGCCAAGCACATCAGCGTGATCACTGTGAGCTGCTGATCCTTTCTAAGCTTTTTGATTGATCTCAACCGCCCTTGTTTCGCCGGCGTAACATCGCCGTGCCACCGCGTCCGCCATGGACGGCGTAAGCCTAGCTCCGTGTTGTAATTTACCTCCGAAATCCCACTGGTCGACGCGGCTAGTCCTTGTGATTGTTTTGGTACCATGGTCGTCACAGTTGAGCTCACCATCGGTGAGCTAGCGCCGGTCAGCGCCGTCGCAGCCACGGTCAAATCCCGAGGTTAGGGATGACAGGTGGGGGCCGGCTGTCAGTGAGAGCGTGAGTGAGAATGGTGACTTTTATTAATTTCTGATTTTGAATAGTGCAGCAGTTTTGCAATTTTGTAGGAATTTATTTACACATCCAAAAATTCTGAAAATTTTTGTGTAGCTTCTGTACATGTTCTAGTATGATTTAAAATTTTGAAATTTGAAATTTAGTTAAATTTTGAATGTTCAAATATTCAGTCCTTTAATTGAAAAATGCAATTTCCATGATTTTTGTAGGTCACTATATAACTCCAAAAATTATGAAATTTATTTTGGTACACTAATTTATCATGAGGAAGCTTACATAAAAATTTGAACTTAATTGGACAAAGTTTATTTTATACCTAATATAGACTTAAGTATTTAATTAATTATTCATTTAATCAATGTTTAATCAATTAAGATTTGTTTGACTTTAGAATTGATTGTTGACCTTGGGTCATTAACTTATAATGATCCTTAGTACCTTAATTAGTTTTTGAACTAATATCTATTTTGTGATTAGTAAGTCTTAATGACATTTCATGTGATAACCAAGGTCATTAACAAGTTAACTCGTCGAAACCCTAAGTGTTGATTAGTGTGGGATCTTGTTTTGGTCATGTTTTGTGACCAGTAGGGTTTCAAGATCAGTGTGGTCGGAGAGTTCACCATAGTGGTCGGAGAGTTCACCATAGTGGTCGGAGAGTTCACCATAGTGGTCGGAGAGTTCACCATAGTGGTCGGAGAGTTCACCATAGTGGTCGGAGAGTTCACCATAGTGGTCGGAGAGTTCACCGTAGTGGTCGGAGAGTTCACCGAAGTGGTCGGAGAGCTCGCCGAAGTGGTCGGTGCTGGAGTGGTCACATCCGTTACGAATATGGATTGGTTAGTTTGGCTTGTAACTGTTCCATGGAGGAAAGTTGTATTCAAGGTGTTGTTATGTTTCATGCACCATGAAAGCATCATGTTTACATTATCATCATGTTAAAGCATATGTTATTATTTCGTGTAGAACCCGAGAACGAAACGATTTTAGTTGAGCAAGTTCTGGAAGAATCCCCGGTTGTCACGGGATTTGATAATTGTGGTACTAATCCGGAACCGGAAATCGTCAACGAAGGCAAGCCCCGGTTTATGCATTAAGCCATTACCTTGTTTACTTTGAAAAGTTATCACCTATGTTATTTATTGCATTAAGTTGTTTAATTCAAATGTTACCTACTTGATGCATTATCTACCTTGTTACTTGTTTACCATCCTTGAAGATGTTTTTATTTACAAAGACGTAGAATGCTTAGTATGCTTTATGATAGGCTTTCAAAGCAAAAGTTTTGATACAATCAAAGATGGCATACTGGCCAAAGAAAGAAAGAAGGTAGAATGAACTAGAGACTAGTCGGGTGACTTATCTTGAACGTTGGGTAATGTTGCCGACTATGTCGCTTAAAGGCCACTCATTGTGGATCTTCTGAACGAGACACTTTGTAGTACTGGTCACATACTCCGGTAAGCCTACTTCGGCTAATCCGATGCTAAGACGAATGCCCGCGCACTGGGAGTGGAGAGATGGCGGGAGTAGCGTGTACCCTCGTGGCTGGAATGTGGCCGGATTTGAGGTGTGCTGTGCTCTCGGGTGGCGTGGAGACGGCTTAGTATAGGAGGATCCGGTAGCAAGGTTGATATATGCAAGATTAAGTTCTACATATGTCGTGTGATAAGGAATCCCCAGCTGGGACTTGAATCAATTCGAATTGCCGGTGCTCCACGGATATGGAGACTCGATTCATTACAGAAGCAATGTAGTACTGGTGAATTACTAAAATATGAGAAAAAGAATGGAATGAGAAGGAATGGAATATGAGAAATGTATAATTAGTTCAGATAATGAACTAAGAGAACTTAGTGGTAAACTTGAAAATAGAATGAAGGATAGTAAGCTTTTGGCAAAGAACTTTTGAATCTTGCTACACCCTTACCTTGTCCCAAACCCCTGCATTTCTACAGTCTTACACCCCGTTACGTCGGGTTAGTCTTGTTGAGTACCATTGTACTCAGGGTTTGTTAACCCTTGTTGCAGGTGAGTCGCATGCGCAGGCTTGTTTTGGTCCCTGCTGCATGTCAGTGTTTGAAGTCAACGATGATGATGAGGAGTAATGAATGGCCTTTGGACAAGGCACTAGTTTGTTTGATAAATAAAGTTAATGTAATATTATCCCGCTACTATGGTTGTATAACACTTATGGTATTGTAAGTTTGAAAACAACTGGTTTGTAATTATGTTATCTTAAGACTTCCGCTATCTTTCACTCTGGTATATATTTGAATAAACTGTTGTAATCTGCAATGACTGTGATTGGGATCCTGTTTGAAAAGAGAATCGTGGATGATTCGGGTTTCCCGAGGACACCCGACAGACCTGTTGAGTTGTTGGGAACTCGTGTACGCTATCCGAGGTCTGTTAAGACAACGATAGGTGCATGTGGGCCCAATTCCTTAGGAGGTTCTGCCACACCTGCCTCCACGTGGTTCCACTCCTCCATCGCTCCTTAGTCCCAACCAGCTTTGCCTTCGCATTCCTCGAGTCTCCCCGTGCGCGTAGTGTCTCTTTCCCGGCTGCCTGCACCGCCATGTGTTGCTGCCGCCGGCGCTCGCTCGGCCATCGTAGCCAGCACACGCGGCCAGGCCGCATCGAGCCACCGCGGTGTGAGCCGAGGCTACCCACGGGTGCGCAAGGGCCCACGGTCCTTCCCCGCCACTCCACGGCCGACGGCGCCGCCTCAGCTGGCTGGAGCCGCGAGCCGGCCAACCTCTAGGCGCTGCCAGTGAGAGGAAGAAGAAGGACCACGCGTGAGAATAGAAAGTTTTATAGGGGGTTAAGTGAAGAATCAGTGACTCATATGAATAGTGCACTAAAGGATCTGTTTGTTTAGGTTTAATTTCTGTAAACTGCAGGGTCCCCGATGCAAGTTTACAATCATTTTCTTTTGATTTTACAGATTTGATTGATGAATTTTGAAAATTCATATTAATTAGTAGAAAACTCCTAAAATAACAAATGTGGACTTTTTGGAATCCTTATGAAATTATCTATGCAGTAGATCTATAATATGGCATGTTTTAGTTTAAAGTTTTAGCTGTAAAAATGGAGTTATGCTGGTTAGGGTTTGAATGCTAGTCTTACTTGTCTTTTTTTATAACTGCAGTTGTTTGCTCAAATAATTGTGAAATATTTGTGGAGTGCTACAAAGGTTATTATTGATGTCTGGTAAAAATTTCAGTATTTTAGGCTTGATAGTTTAAGATCTATAAAAATAACAAATTACCTGTATTGTCTTACCCCTATTCTGAATAGGTCTGCATGATTGAATTAATTGGCTCAGTTAAGTTATGAATCATGACTTTATGATAATACATGAGTTGTATTAATTTTATTAAGATTTTCAAAAAGCTAAATATCATGATTTTTGGTTAAGTAGATCTTGAGTTATACTTGCTTAAATCTCTGTGGCTGTTTCTGCCCAAACCCAGAGAGGGTTTCCTTGTTCTTACTGTGGGATCTTCTTAGCAGTAGATTTAGCTTTAGGTGTTCACAATAAAGTTGTTTAGAATTTACTAAGTTTTCTAAAAAGTCTAGAACCACATTTATTGGACATGTACAACTCCAGTTATAGCTGTTTAAAGTGGCATGTTAGTTTCCATCTATGTTTTGGACAGAGATGCAATTATTGGATTAATTGACCCTTCTAAGTATAGAATCATCTTAATATGAGAATATGAAAGTTGTAGGTAACTTCCTAAGCTTTTCAAAAGGTTATGGTTCATGTTTGTTGGAGGTCTAGAACTCCAGTTATGCTTCTCTGAAGTTCCTATCAGTTTTTGGTACCACTGCTATTGGGTTGCATTTGCAGTTTTGCTTGTGCAATTATTTTCGTGGTGTAAATTATGTTTGCTATGGTTGTAGTGAATACAAAAGTTGTAGAAAATTTCATGGTCTTGCTTGTGTTCAAATTGTAAGGCCATAGGCCTGATAGTGTAGGAGTTACATGACTTTTAGGTCTTCTGTCAGGTTTTGATTGTATTCTGAGCAGATCTGAAAGATGCTAGTGTTTGATCTAGTTAGAGTTTTAATGAGCTTTTGGTGATAATAACAAAGTTGTAGATAATTAATGTATCTAGCTGCTATTAAAATTTGGTGGTATTTGGCCTTGTGGTTTCTGAGTTATGCCTATTTAAAGTTGGGTTTCAGAAATGGCTGCTCTCTGTCAATTGTGGACCAGTTTCTGTAAATGAGTATATTTGACTTAGTTAACTTGAGAATCATGCTAAGATGATTAAAGATGAATTGTAGAAAATTCCATAAGCTTTCCAGAATGCCTTGTTGCATGGTTATTGGATTTATATAACTCTAGTTATGATCCAAACATGAAGTTGTTGTTTCCAGTCCAGAAATAGACATATGCTAGTTGTGGTTGTTTACTCCATGTGTGGCCAAGTGTGGCTTATGCCCTTGTTGATGGTCAAGTTATGATACTTGTGACCTTGTAAAACCTGTTTCATGCTTGATGTGCTTGCTCGCTATAGTTAGTTGTGTGATGTTAGTTTAATAGCTATTGGTGTCTATGTCTTGCATAATCTTGTGTTTGTCTTGAATGTTTATGTGATGCCTCTTGTATTACCATTCTTCATATTCATGCACTTGCATCTTGCATCTCATCTAGGTGCGCTAGATAAACCACGTGAAGGACGTGATGTTGGAGCCGAACCCGAAGACAGTGTATGGTGGACCTATCCCGAAGGTGAAAGGACTGGACAAGTGCTAGGACGGGAAATGCTCACCAAGCAAATGTCGTCTAACAAACACTAACCTATTGTTGGATCCCAGACAAGCCCTGGAGCATTCTAAATCTCCCATGTTTTTACAAATATCTTGAGTATCTTTTATTGTTGATGATGCATTAAGTATAGGAATTAGTTGGAACCAATTGTTGCACTATATTCTTACCTTGTCCAGATAAAATCCTATAAATCGTAATTAAGTGTAGGATCGAATGATGCTTAGCTATGCATAGACCGGTAGAAGTCAGGTGATTTTCTGTCACCTGCGAGATGTATGATGAGCTCTGGTCACAGTTGGCTATATATGCTATCCTGGGAAAAGAACCATGTGTTAATAATGAATGGAGACCGGACGGCATGACGGTAGTGCAGCAACAAGGCATGGAGGTCTTGGGTGTGAATCTATTCCCGTCTGTGTCATTTAAGGACCAATACGCTGTACGTCCTCATGTCATGTTGAACGCAGCCTAACACTTGACTGGCCGAATAAGTCGTTCCGACCGCGAAGCCTAGTAGCTCGATTCAGGCCAGGGACGTGAGCAGGGGTCCGCAATCTGGATGGAAGTAAGGATGTGCGGGGAGAATTGGCGTAAGCCCAAGGGTGGGTTAAGTCACCGAGCACTCATGGCAGAGTGGTTCTCTGATTTTGTGGCACTGTTCAGACTCGCAACTCCTGAATTGTACCAACGGTGACTTGTTTGCGACCCTAACGGGGGAAGCAGGTTTTGTGTTTAGGAATACCCCTCCAGCTAGATAGGAATCGATTCAAATCGCTGTCTCTCCCAGATAGTGAGAACTTGACTGAGCAGCGGCAACGTAGATTCACTAAATTTAAAGATATGGTTAAAGGATGATGATGATGATGATAATGAGCCATGAAATACCTGATATGGTTATTATCGTTTGCAACTTAATCAAGTGATTGATTAGTATAGGTGCTAATATAGATGGTAGGTAATGGCTAAAAGTCACTGCTAGTACAGGTGAATAATGCTAATGGTTACACAAGCTTTTATGCAAAAAGGTTGTCCAGCTAGATCCACTGTTAAAGCCTTGCATAATCCTTGATGTCACTTTATTTCTGGTTTATGACGGGTAAGTCTAGCTAAGTACATTCGAGTACTCAGGGTTTATCCCACCATGTTGCAGGTGAAGTTCTCGGCCTGTTAAAGATGGTGACTAACCGCCGATGGACTCGGTGATTCTATAGTTACTTCTCATCTATATGCTCTTGTCGGATGATGTCACTTATGCTGGCAATATATTTGGAACTTATATTAATGTAACCATTTGAAGGCTATGTTGTTTTTACTAAGCGGTTTTGAAACCTAAACTTGTACTATTATTTGTGAACCCATTTGTAATATTATTTTCACTGCAACTCTACGTATGTGATGTGTATTTGCTTAATCACGCGATCTTGGTTGTGATGTTGATTTACTGAGGTCTTTTGGGACACTCGGCGGACAACCGGGTTTATATAAGTGAAAGTATGCGCGTGTCAATGTGTTAGCGGGGACAACCATACTTAATCTTGTATAAATTAGGCGGTTCTGTTACAGCTGGTATCAGAGCAAGATTAAGCATAATACTGTCATGTACGTCATTTTAAAAACAAAGTTTTGGTTTTAAAAAGCCTATTTTAACTAAAACTTTAGCTACAGCCAAATTTCTCAAAACTTTTTTGCAAAACTATGCTAGCGACATCCTCTTTTATGCCCAGTTAAGGACTATTAGGTGGCTATCTAAGTACTAACATGAGGGTTTTACCTTCGTCGTCCATACGGTGTGCTATTGTATGGATGCCATTTGCTTGAATGGTAATGTATGGATCAATTGCCTCTACGCCCAGGTAAGTGTGAGTTATGAGAGCATGACCGTCCCACTGTCGGTCTAGGGGAGAGTTAGCTTTGGTTACTAGAATATTTATATGTTACACACATGTATATATGAAGGTACTTAATTGAAGGTATATTTATCGGGTAGCTATGGATACCGAAGTATATACATCTGGGGATGTATATATGGAGAGTATCTTAATTTACTGCTTTCATTGTGTGCTTATTTATCTCTTGTGGGGATGGGCTGCAATGAATTTGCCTATAGGTACGCTAACCACGAATGCGTAGATTGAATGTAGCTGACGACTAGCTATATATCGAGAGAGTACGTGTTATGCCACCAACATAGAACGTGATTACCACCTTAGGCTGGCAATTTCATGAGGACGAATAGGACGAGCATGCATCATGATTGTGCTTGTGCATAAATATGCTTCCCTCCCTTTGTTCTAGTACTAAGTAACTTGTGATCGATGTGTTGCACTATCTTCCTTGTGTGGAGTTAAACAAGAATGCCTTGTTCCATGTTGCTTGAATAGGAAGTGCTTGAGAAAAGTGTGTGCTTAGCTTTGCTAGAAATAATTGTGGTTACATGCTTAAACCTATAAATGTCCTCTAGTTTAGCCAAGTGGTGGGTATGTTGCTCTTACAAGCTTTTGCAAATGCTTTAGGCCTCACTTAAGTACTTGTGATTCTTATGACTAAAATTAATTTATTGTTGGTCTAAGGTAACAATGTTTAGAGCTGCTAGAATAACATGTTTGTGTGCTCTCTTGTTAAGTAGAACAAAGGCAAGTTTTGTTTTGCTTGTGGGACATTGGCTGCTAGAACAGTTTCTGTAGTAGTGATGTTTTCGTGGTCATAACGGTGTTTTCTATAGTTATGGAGAATACCAAAGTCATAGCTAACTTTTGTATTTTGCTTGTCCAAAAATTTCATGACCCTAGGCCTTATGGTTTAGGATTTATGAATATTTGGTTTGTTTTACCTGTGTGCATATAGAATTATTTCTTGGAAATAGTAGAAGAAGTATAAACAACTTAATAAGCTTTACCTAAAGTCTAGGATCACCTTTGTTTGATGCCTACAACTTCAGTTATGCTTGAAACATGTGCCTACTGTACTGCTGTTCAGTTTTCTGTGCATATACTAAGTGGATGCTTTAGCTTGCTTTGGTTTTGGGCCAAGCTTGTAGATAAATCTTGTCTGGTAAATGCTTGTTATGTGTGCGAGCCTTGTGCTTAGTATTTGTGCTTAAGCTAATTTGATTGAATCTCTCAAATGCTTGCTTGAAACTATGATGTGGTATGTATGCTTGTTATCTAATTAGTATCATAGTTGTCACCTCGTTTGTCCTCGGTAAGCATATGAGTGTCAAATAGCTTTATCCTAGAACAACGCTCAAGTTACGTAATCGCACGGTTGTCGTCTCCAATTAGGTTCTCTCTTGGGAGCCTGAGCCAATAGACGTGGTCACTAGCCCTTGAACGTTTGTGTATCTATGCCTTGCTTGAACCATAGGCCCAAGCTTAGTTCCCTTGAATGCTTGCATGTGTTGTGGTTGTCCCGCTCCTATGTGCGAGGACCCTACTCAAAAATCCTTGTTGGACCTCATTGCTCTTTCTCCTACTGATGAGCTAGTGCAACGCTAATCGCTATCTGCCCTGGCCTTGGAACCTTTTCCTCGCAGATCATGTCGTTGCTTTATCAACTGAATCCCTAGTCAGTGCCTTGGCTCTGGCCCTCGAATCTCGTTTATTTTGCCTCCAACCCTTTCAAGTCTCTAGATGTTTATCAGTCTTGATCTCATGTTGCTACTCGACAAGACCAAATCTCATATTAATCTTTATCTAGTAATCACTTGGGTGGACACAAGACGTATATGAAAATTAGCAAGAGTCGCCTGCTCAGTTGTCGTCGGCAATTAGGCTATGCTCTCTTGCACTGTGTTTTGATCTTCAGATCGCCTCCCTGTTGACTCCTAACCTTGTGACTACCATTATTTGCTATCCCTCCTTCTCATGGTGCTTGCTCCTATGCAACCCAATTTGTGCCACGTGAGATTTCTTGTGGGTTGTATGTTCAGTAATGGTGCCACGATTAGCAATCTATGGTGCCACGACGAAACCGAGGGCATCTTGTGGACTACAGCCACAAGGTTGTGCTGCTCGGCACGCGCTGGTATCGAGGTTCCTAGTCATGATCCATTGTAGAACTACACCGATGTGTTATTTTCACGTGAGCTCTTCCTTGGTTATCTCTCCTTATCTTGTTTGGAGATCTATATGTTGAACCAGATGCAGTAGGACTTCCTTCTAGAGATGTCCAGAGGATAACCTTTGAAGAACAGGTCACCGACATAAACATTAACCGACTGCAAGAGGTGGTAAACAAGCGACTCTACCTAACTGTCCCTGTAATGACATCGATCGTCTGATGAGCAACTTATGTCATCCATGTTGGATCAGAAAGGTACCCAACACTTAATGTTGGACAAGTTATCAATCTAATGATAATGGATGGCGATATCATGTGGTGTAACAGGTCACCGGGTGCTCATGAACCTTCCGTTCAAGTTCTTGATCTATAGGTGCATGATGGTCATACAGTTGAAATCAACCATTTCTAGTGTGACTCCTTATCTGCAGACTTCATTGGCGACCGTCTGTTTGTGCCTCAATTGCAATTATTGTTGTGGTCAGGAGTAAGAATTTGGAACTTTGAGTGTTGAGAGACAACTGATTAGTTACTAGTCGGAAGCTTAACCTCCAGCTAGGTGACAACTTTTTGCTAATTACGAAGGTTATGTCTCGCAGAGCAATGTTAAGCAATGTAATAGCAAGCCGTTTAGCAATGCAACTACTGCTTTGTTTTCCAAAACCTGTGCTATCAAGTCAATTCCATCTTGGACAATCACATAGATAGTACAAGACGTTGTATCGGCTACGTAAGGAGCTAGCAAAAGCATGTGCCTAGTTTCGATCAGCATCATTGTGCCCCTAGGTACCACAAATGGATTTGTTCAAGGTTCTATTGGATCATGTGCCAAAGAACATGCAGAAACGGTTCCTTGTCTATGTAGGAATGCCCTACATGTGTAATAATGCTTTGTGCCCTGCGAAAACAGCCCACAAGTCCAATGCTTGTGCATAGTCAAGTTGGTGTCTAGAACGATGGTTGAAGTGTTACTAGAGAAGCATGTGAGGAAAACTCTAGCCTCCATCCTCAGCTAGGGAAAGGCTGCTGCTGCTATGAGAAAGGTTAGAGAGTGCAAAACGCACATCTCAACGTGTGAAGCAAAAAAAAAGGGAGAACACGAAATCTGTCCAGATTTTGTGGCACTAAACCGGTTATCTTCAAGCCGGCGATTAGTGTGATCTCATTCCTTGCTTAGGACCCTTCAAGGTCTTAAGTTGGTTTGAGTATTGGTTGAGTAAAACATCGGATTTGAGAGATATCTTGTCGGCTCGGTTTGCTGCCATTTCAGAACAGAGCAGTTTTGGTAGATGAATTGTTTGGATGGTCAAACGGTGTCCAGTTGAGTTGAATTTTGGTGAGTAGTTAGAAGACCCATGGATCTACATGCCCACCAAAATTTGTGCATATTGGAGCAGTAGTTTGTGAGATATGAATAGAAAACAAAAGAGTACAGAATCTGCAATTTCGTTGTGACTGCGATCATCCTTTGCATTAGACGGTTGTGTTTGTAATTCATACCAAGAAATTACAACTTGTAAATGTATTGCTGTTAGACAACCCTCCATACCCTTGAGAAGACTAATTGCACCCCTATGTGCCTTGCTTTTGCCCTCTTAGATCAGCAATGCGTGAGCAGTCAAGGTGTTCTAGAAGTCAAATTGTGCCCTTGCAATTCGAAGTAATTGGAAATGTGTCAAACCATAGATTTTTGGATTATGGTTTTTGAGATATTGATTGGCCTAAGAATAGAAGCCTCGATGTCAAATATAGTTTAAGAAAGCTGGTTATGCTATGATGCAAGTCAACCCAACTTGTTGTGCAACTGCACCACGAAGGCAAATTGTACTTAACCTGCTTGGTAGTGAACTAGTCCCTAGTTTTGTGATTTCTTGCAACTTGTGTTGTCCTCCAAGCCTCACTAACATCCTTCTGCATCAATGGTTCTCCAATGCTGACATGCCTTTGGTACCTTATACGTGTTTTTACCCAAGAGGTTGCATCAGATTCAACCCAAATCACTGTTGCAACTTGGATCCGAAGGCTCCCTAAGGAATGATCATCGAGAACGTTGAGTCGACAGAGTCAGCTATTACATTTACCACTCACTCGGCAGACTCAGACCATACAATATTGTTATCAGAGAAAGAGAACTGCACACATGGAACCATTGCAACGAGTATCCTTCAGAAGATTATGATCTAGTGCAAAGTCCATATGGTCTGTGCTATATCCATTAGGGAAGTAGATGTTACAAGTATTTAGTCTACGCTTGTATCACTCTTCGTACATCGAGGACGAAGTACGTAGGACAGTGCTATCTTGGATTCCTTCCAATGTAACAATGCTTTATGGACGCCAATGAGGGAAATTCTTTAGACAACAACTTACGACAAAGAGCAAGTATCAGAAAGTGTCGTGACCAAATTAGCCTCTCTGATACTCCAAAGTTAAGTAGCCTAATGCTATCACTGATGTTGGAAACTAGATGACATGTTTCTCTTCCCTTAAAAGTCTTTTGCACCGAATCTCGGGACACGATTCCTTTAAGGGGGGAAGGCAATAACACCCTAGGTGTTTGTCACCAGTTAAGATGTGGGTTTGAGCTCAAACATGATAGATTAAGTGACGATGGAGATGTCAAGGTCAAACCTATGGAAATAAGCCCTAACCTAAACTCAGATATTGCACCCTTGCTTTACATATAGGACCTTTTCAAGATATATGCTTGGCTAGTGTTATTGGAATATCTTCATGTCTCTCACATCAATACCCATCTATATGGATCACTGGAAAAGTTTCATGAAGTTTGGAATCAAAAAGTCACATGAAATGATAAGTCATATCTTTACATGAATTGCTTTATCAAGTGGATGAAAACCTATGAAGTCAACCAAACCTTGCAACCTTGCTCAAACAACTCTAATTGAACTCTACAACAAAAGTCATGAAGGGTTTGTGTTGAGCACATGTCAAGAAAATGCCTCAATTGGTCGAAAACTCTAATTCTAGGGTTAACGAGATGCTGCTTTGACCAAAGTAAAAGAAAGGTTTATATTCAAGATACAAGGTTTGACCTTAAATAAAAGTTGTAGTATAGTTTGTGTACTACAAACTTTATTTAAGGACCCAAGTCTAAATATATCTCTAAGCTTGACAAACAAAGGTCACAAGATTGATTCTGTTGCACTCTTTAGCACTTAGAATTATTCTAAGTCTGGAGTTTCGCTAAGCAACGACGTTGGCATTCCGCGTTCTCCAAAATTCATTAAGCAACTTGAGTTGGTCCAAAGATAAAAGTTGGAGTGTACATGATGGCGAAGAGCATGTATAAAGATGGCACTCGTTGGACCTTGTTTTGACCCTTGATTTTGGGAGTTTGTTAATCACTATCAATGCATTGACACTTGCTAATTGGACGTTAATTAACTGCTATTCCAAAGACCTAATAGATGTGACCCCTTAATCAAGTTTGTAGAGCTTCCAGAGTAGAGCAACTTTGCTACTAGAGCCAAGGTCAGAATCTGCACGGAATATGCCAAAGAATGGACTCCAAGTTGGGCACAGAGACGCACGCCACGTGCTCGATGAATTGTCTCCATGGCAACCATGCACCAAGCGCGCCCCCACCATGGCCAACGCGCGTAGTGTCTCTTTCCCGGCTGCCTGCACCGCCGTGTACTGCTGCCGCCGGCGCTCGCTCGGCCATCGTAGCCAGCACGCACGGCTAGGCCGCGTCGGGCCACCGCGGTGTGAGCCGAGGCTACCCATGGGTGCGCGAGGGAGCATGGTCCTTCCCCGCCACTCCACGGCCGCCGGCGCCACCTCAACTGGCCGGAGCCGCGAGCCGGCCAACCTCCAGGCGCTGCCAGTGAGAGGAAGAAGAAGGACCACGTGTGAGAATAGAAAGTTTTACAGGGGGTTAAGTGAAGAATCAGTGACTCATATTAATAGTGCACTAAAGGATCTGTTTGTTCGGGTTTAATTTCTATAAACTGCAGGGTCCCCGATGCAAGTTTACATTCCTTTTGTTTTGATTTTTACAGATTTGATTGATGAACTTTAAAAATTCATATTAATTAGTAGAAAACTCCTAAAATAACAAATGTGGACTTTTTGGAATCCTTGTAAAATTATCTATGCAGTAGATCTATAATATGACATGTTTTATTTTAAAGGTTTAGCTGTAAAAATGGAGTTATGCAGGTTAGGGTTTGAATGCTAGTCTTACTTGTCTTTTTTATAACTGCAGTTGTTGTGCTCAAATAATTGTGAAATTTTTGTGGAGTGCTATTAAGGTTATTCTTGATGTCTGGTAAAAATTTCAGTATTTTAGGCTTGATAGTTTAAGATCTATAAAAATAACAAATTACATGTATTGCCTTACCCCTATTCTGAATAGGTCTGCATGATTGAATTAATTGGATCAGTTAAGTTATGAATCATGACTTTATGATATTACATGAGTTGTAGTACTTTTATTAAGATTTTCAAAAGGCTAAATATCATTATCTTTGGTTAAGTAGATCTTGAGTTATACTTGCTTAAATCTCTGTGGTTGTTTCTGCCCAAACCCAGAGAGGGTTTCCTTGTTCTTACTGTGGGGTCTTCTTAGTAGTAGAATTAGCTTTAGGTGTTTACAACAAAGTTGTTTAGAATTTACTAAGCTTTCTAAACAGTCCAGAACCATATTTATTGGACATGTACAACTCCACTTATAGCTGTTTAAAGTGGCATGTCAGTTTCTGTCTATGTTTTGGACAGAGATGCAATTATTAGATTAATTGACCCTTCTAACTATAGAATCATCTTAATATGAGAATAATAAAGTTGTAGGTAACTTCCTAATATTTTCAAAAAGTTATGGTTCATGTTTGTTGGAGGTCTAGAACTCCAGTTATGCTTCTCTAAAGTTCCTATCAGTTTTGGGTACCACTGCTGTTGGGTTGCATTTGCAGTTTTGCTTGTGCAATTATTTTCGTGGTGTAAATGATGTTTGTTATGGTTGTAGTGAATACAAAAGTTGTAGCAAATTTCATGATCTTGCTTGTGTTCAAATTGTAAGGCCATAGGCCTGATAGTGTAGGAGTTACATGACTTTTAAGTCTTCTGTCAGGTTTTGATTGTATTCTGAGCAGATCTAAAAGATGCTAGTGTTTGATCTAGTTAGGATTTTAATGAGCTTTTGGTGATAATAACAAAGTTGTATATAATTCATGTATCTAGCTGCTGTTAAAATTTGGTGGTATTTGGCCTTGTGGTTTGTGAGTTATGCCTGTTTAAAGTTGGGTTTCAAAAATGGCTGCTCTCTGTCAATTGTGGATCAGTTTCTGTAAATGGGTATATTTGACTTAGTTAACTTGAGAATAATGCTAAGATGATTAAAGATGAATTGTAGAAAATTCCATAAGCTTTCCAGAATGCCTTGTTGCATGGCTATTGGATTTATATAACTCTAGTTATGATCCAAACATGAAGCTGTTGTTTCCAGTCCAGAAATAGACATGCTAGTTGTGGTTGTTTACTCCATGTGTGGCCAAGTGTGGCTTATGCCCTTGGTGATGGTCAAGTTATGATACTTGTGACCTTGTAAAACCTGTGTCATGCTTGATGTGCTTACTCGCTATAGTTAGTTGTGTGATGTTAGTTAAATAGCTATTGGTGTCTATGTCTTGCATAATCTTGTATTTGTCTTGAATGTTTATGTGATGCCTCTTGTATTACCATTCTTCATATTCATGCACTTGCATCTTGCATCTCATCTAGGTGCGCTAGATGAACCACGTGAAGGACGTGATGTTGGAGCCGAACCCGAAGACAGTGTATGGTGGACCTATCCCAAAGGTGGAAGGACTAGACAAGTGCTAGGACGGGAAATGCTCACCAAGCGAGTGTCATCTAACAAACACTAACCTAGTGTTGGATCCTAGGCAAGCCCCGGAGCATTCTAAGTCTCCCATGTTTTTACAAATATCTTGACTATCTTTTTATTGTTGATGATGCATTAAGTATAGGAATTAGTTGGAACCAATTGTTGCATTATATCCTTACCTTGTCCAGATAAAATCCTGTGAATCCTAATTAAGTGTAGGATCGAATGATGCTTAGCTATGCATAGACCGGTAGAAGTCAGGTGATTTCCTGTCACCTGCGAGATGTATGATGAGCTCTGGTCACAGTTGGCTATATATGCTATCTTGGGAAAAGAACCATATGTTAATAATGAATGGAGACCGAACGGGATGACGGTAGTGTAGCAACAAGGCATGGAGGTCTTGGGTGTGAATCTTTTCTCGTCTGTGTCATTTAAGGACCGATACGCTGTACGTCCTCATGTCATGTTGAACGCAGCCTAACACTTAGTTGGCCGGATAAGTCGTTCCGACCACGATGCCTAGTAGCTCGATTCAGGCAGGGGACACGAGTAGGGGTCTGCAATTTGGATGGAAGTAAGGTTGTGTGGGGAGCCATTGGCGTAAGCCCAAGGGCGGGTTAAGTCACCGAGCACTCATGGCAGAGTGGTTCTCTGATTTTGCGGCACTGTTCGGACTCGCGACTCCTGAATTGTACCAACAGTGACTTGTTTGCGACCCTGACGGGGGAAGCAGGGTTTGTATTTAGGAATACCCCTCCAGCTGGATAGGAATCGATTCGAATCGCCGTCTCTCCCGGATAGTGAGAACTTGACTGAGCAGCGGCAACGTAGATTCACTAAATTTAAAGATATGGTTAAAGGATGATGATGATGATGATAATGATAATGAGCCATGAAATACCTGATATAGTTATTATTGTTTGCAACTTAGTCAAGTGATTGATTAGTACAGGTGCTAATATAGATGGTAGGTAATGGCTAAAAGTCACTGCTAGTACAAGTGAATAATGCTAATGGTTACACAAGCTTTTATGCAAAAAGGTTGTCCAGCTAGATCCACTGTTAAAGCCTTGCATAATCCTTGGTGTCACTTTATTTCTGGTTTATGACGGGTAAGTCTAGCTGAGTACATTCGAGTACTCAGGGTTTATCCCACCATGTTGCAGGTGAAGTTCTCGGCCTGTCGAAGATGGTGGCTAACCGCCGGTGGGCTCAGTGATTCTATAGTTACTTCTCATCTATATGCTCTTGTCGGATGATGTCCCTTATGCTGGCAATATATTTGGAACTTATATTAATGTAATCATTTGAAAGCTATGTTGTTTTCACTAAGCGGTTTTGAAACCTAAACTTGTACTATTATTTGTGAACCCATTGGTAATATTATTTTCGCTGCAACTCTGCGTATGTGATGTGTATTTGCTTAATCACGCGATCTTGGTTGTGATGTTGATTTACCGAGGTCTTTTGAGACACTCGGCGGACTACCGGGTTTATATAAGTGAAAGTATGCGCGTGTCAACGTGTTAGCGGGGACAGCCGTACTTGATCTTGTATAAATTGGGCGGTTCTGTTACATGCAGTGTCCGAGACGATTTGAACCGGGACCTCAAATTCATTTGTATAGTTTACAAAATTTTGAAACCAAACACATCCAGAGGTCGTCCATAGATGTATTTTTCATAAAAATTTGAGATGCAAACACATGAAAAATCAAATGTACTCCAAATTTGAGTTTACACATATGGTTGTTTTCTACTCCCTCCTTCCCAAATTACAAGTCATTCCAATTTTCTTGAGAGTCAAAGCATCTTAAGTTTAACCAAATTTATATAATAAAATAATAACATTTATGATACCAAATAAATATAATTAGATTCTTCATTAATTATATTTTCATAGTATACCTATTTAATGTCATAAACCTTTGTAATTCTCTCTATAATTTTAGTCAAACTTAAGATGCTTTGACTCTTCAAGAATGTTGGAACGACTTATAGTTTGGGACAGTGGGAGTAGATAAGATTTGATGAGCCTGATTTTTTTTTTGTTTGAGGCACTACCACATAAAGCATTTGCGAAGGCGGTGAAAAAGCATTTTCAGAAGCGGGGGCAAATAATCACTATTAATTAATCATCCGTTTTCAAAGGCATGCTTAAATGCTCAAACAAGATAAATCTTTGTGACTTAAGTGCTAAACCAATGAAGTCCCACACATCGACCCATCGATCGACCCACTAATCACTGTTGTGGTTACGAACCCGCGACACCACCTAAGGAGCAAAATCAGATAGTTCAAAAGTCAGAGGAGGCTAAAACTAGTTTCCTTATTGTGGAGACAACTCGGACTTTAAAACCAACTCCAAGTGTCTCTTTTATATCATTCCGTATTGACAGGAATAGAGATTTTGATGAAAAAAGTCCGACATTCTTCAACTAGATCTCCAATTATTGTTATCCCTTATTCTGGATTTCTAGTTAGCTAAAGATAGAAAGCAAATATGACTCTCCAAAGCACGCACAAAATATTAAGAAGGTGTTAGAAGGTGAAACATATATAGAGAACGATTTTTCTTTAAGTGGCTCTCCAGATGAGGATCTAAAAGAGTAAGTTTAAGAAAGACTCTTGACGCACTCTAACAAAAATTTAGGGATATTAAATGGACTTTTCCCCCAAATTCCACATGTGCTTCTCTTCTTTCTCGTCTCACATCCGTCGTAAATCTTACCCAATCCAACAAGCATATGCACGGCCCATCGATGTTGGTTTGCTCTAGTAGAACTCCTATATATTAGCCTTCTATTTAAAATAAGTTATGAGATGGGCCGGGCCGGTTGAAACAACGTTGTTCCTTCTCCTTTCCGTGGCTCCACGACATTTAATCATCTGTCTCTCTGTGCGTGCGTCTTCTTTTTAAAAAATCCTCTAGTTCTGAAACTACCACATGTCCATATATATCCTTCTTACCGTTGTAACTTGTAAGGTAAATTAGCATTTGCATTGACCTTAACACCCCCGGCACCGGCAGTGTTGTGACGAACGCACGACGCTGCCAGAGCTTTCTGGTAATATATAATCTGGTCTGCCTGATCCACATCCAGATCTCACTCGCGTCCCTCCGCTTCTCCACTTCAGCCATGATGGACTCTTCGACTAGCTGGACCCCTCTAGTACGGTATGGACACGCCACCAATACGAAGACAACACAAGGCCTCGATTCGTGAAGCGGTACAGATTCACATCTAGATCCACATCCAGATCTGCGTTGCGCTGCATCGTAAGAGAAAAATACTATTCCAACTTATAATTCACGATCTTATATGAGCAAAGCAACAGGCTCCATACGGCTACACTGCACTACACACGTGACTAGTGCAGCAGCAACGAGGCAACCGACGAGTTGACCGGATTATTCTACGCTGCTAGCGCGCGGCGCGATCCACATGACGTAGGGAGAGCAGGAGACGTTCTCTGGCCCAACTCGAACCGCACCGATAACTGTTTCTCACAAGGCGCGTATATGTTCGTAATTTATGAATCAAACAAAACTAGGGCCCTCTTTGTGCCTGACCTGAGGTAGTGCCAGGCAGTACACATGATGACTTTTAAATCGTAATGCATTGACTTTGTTTGGAGCTTGCTTCACGCCATTCGTTAGGCTGAGCGATACTCCATCCGTCTATAAAAGCACGTAAGTAAAATTTAGTCTCTATCAATATCACATCGGACGTTGGATAATAATTAGAAGTATTAAATATAAACTAATTACATAAATAAAGACTAATTCACGAAGATGAACCTATTAAGCCTAATTAGTCTATGATTAGCGAATGTGATGCTACAGTAACCCAATGCTAATCATGGATTGATTAGACTTAATAAATTTGCCTCGCAATTTAGTCACGATTTATGAAATTAGTTTTATTATTACCTCATGTTTAGTCATTCTAATTGATATCAAGACATTCGACGTGACTGGAGATCCAAACACCGCCTAAATTTAAACTCTATCCCTTATTCAGGAAAAAAAAAATCTAATTCTACATTTTTTTTCTAGGCAGGCAGAGGCTAGCTGTCAGGTGTCTCAAAGGGGATTTTGGCTCGTGGGATGCACCGGCGTGGGGTGGCTGGCTACTGCATTGGAGAGAAGAAAGTAGGGGCACATGTATAATTTTGCGTGGCTACTAAGTTTATGTCGAAAAGATAGACTTGTATCTTTTTTTCCCACAGAGGTAGTATTTCTAATGGGCTAAACATGCATACGAATCAATATATACCCGATTACACAAGGAAAAGAACGTGTAGCCTGCTTCCTGCTATATACATAAGGTTCCATTTGCCCTCCAAACTTGTCTTTAAATTTGGCAAAAGGGCAGATTCAGTGTCGAAGGCTCCTACATAAGTGAGATCTGGGGAAGGAAAAAACCGAGGCAAGCATTCCCCTCTAAATCTACGGAGAGGCTGCTTCGAACTCCCGCAACTTGTCACTAAATTTAAAGAGAAAAATTTTGTTGCAGGACACTTTTCAAACATGTAATATGCTGTTGGACACCACCAAAAGCATAATATGCTTAGTATAATTACAAAAACATGTACAATTGTCGTAACACACTGTACCAATTATTTTATTTAATTTTTTGTATTAAGGAAAGAGAAAGCGGAAGAAATAACTTTTTTCTTACTCATCTTGGACTTCTTCACCAATTTTTGCCGTAACACAATAGCGCCGCCTTCTCACGTCCTCCTCAACTACCGCCGGTATGGACCAAATAAAGCTGCAAAAGGCATGCCTCTGTGGACCGACAGAACAAGTCTCTTTTATGGTTTTGTTAAGGCTTCGGAGCAAAATTGAGAAAGTTTGGTCAGTACACATAGGCACTCTTAAGAATTTAGGCATTTTATGTTAAAATTAATCCACAAAAATAATAGCAAATTTATGACGACAGATATGTGAACGTGTGTGATTTTACTATTACTCAGATTAACAGCAAATATGTTCATGAACAACATACTGATCATAGCAAAAATGAGATTGAATTTAACCAATTTCAGAATGGAGATGTACCTACGGAGGGACCCATGCTCAAGGCACTGGTGGCTCCAGTCTTACTCATGGTGAGTTGCTCGAAGTCGCGGGCCACAGTCGGTGCAAAAAGATGTACGTAGTGCCGTTACTCGAACGTCCAACGGGAAGTAGACGAAGCCGATCCGAGAAATACTATGGGCCAAGAATTAATTGATTTATTAAATAAAATATGGGCCTAAACCCATATAATATTCAACAATCCTACCAAATTCTAGGGTACATAAGAAATGCTCTCAATTCTTTCTATCGTTTGATATAGCAGTGTTTCGATGGAGACTGAAAAGTCCTAATATGGCTAGAGGGAGAGTGAATAGCCTATTTAAAAATATACAAGATCACTAGAACAATTTGATTAGTATGACAAATAGCGAAATACAAACTTGATCTATCTCTACAAGGGTTGCAATCCACCTATCCAATAATTCTAGTCACTATAATCACTAGGCATACAAATGGCTAAGTCAATACTCACTAAGAGCTCTCACACTGGCTACACTAAAGAGCTCCACTAGATGATCTTAAGCTATAAAGCAAGCTCTCAATTCTAGCTATACTAAAGAGTTTGTAACAATTACTTTGCGAAAATATAAAAGAGTGAGTAGAGTGATTATACCGCCGCGTAGAGGAGTGAACCAATCACAAGATGGATATCGATTCAATCATCGGGAGAATACCAAGAGCAAGAGACAACTAATTTTTCTCCCGAGGTTCACGTGCATGCCGGCACGCTAGTCCCCATTGTGTCGACCAACACTTGGTGGTTCAACGGCTAAGAGGTGTTGCATAAATCTCGTTCACACACTTGGACACCGCAAGAACCTACCCTCAAGTGAGATAACTCAATGACATGAGCAATTTACTAGAGCTACATTGTGGATCTCCGCCGGAGGAAGGTGCAAGACCCCTCACAATCACCGGAGCTGGCCACGAACAATCATCAACTCATGTCGAAGCTCCTCCACTGCTCCAAGCCATCTAGGTGGCGGCAACCACCAAGAGAAACAAGAAATCCACAGCCATAACGGTCCCCAAGTGCCACTAGATGCAATCACTCAAGCAAATGCACTAGCAATCACTCACAATCTCACTATGATGATGAATCAATGATGGAGAGGAGTGGGAGGTGTTTTCTTAGGCTCATAAGGATGTCAAGTATGTCAAAATGCAAAGAGAGTCATCCCCAAGCCGGCCAAACACTATATATAGACGTCCCCAAAGGAATAGAGCCGTTAGACTCTCACTGCTACTTTTCACGGGGCGACTAGATGCGCAGATGGATGTGACCGGGCGCACGCGCCCAGCGTCTAGACGTGTCTCCTCCATTCAACCTCCACCGCACGATCTCAATGGCTAGAATCTAATCCCCAGCAGTTAAGTCATGACCGGATGCTCCGTATACGCCACTTGACGCTCAAGCCCTCAGCGTCCGGTCGTTTACAAAGAGTAACCAGGGCACGAAAATACTGACCGGACGTGTCAAGTCAACATTGACCTGACGGCCCCCAGTGTCCGGTCAGCTCACAGTGTTTACGCGCGCGCCTGCCGAGCTGACGTCACCGTACGTCACACTTTACCTGACGCTGCACCGTTGCGTTCGATCACCACTCGCGTCACCTGTGTAGAAGATGACCGAATATGCAGGTGCGTGAAAACATACGTCCGGTCGCTCTCAGCCAGCCACGCTGCTTTGCCTAAAAATGATGGGATGCGGCGCTAGAGTCAGGTCCAACGTCCGGTCAGGTGTGAATGGGGGTTTTTATCATCTTCACCTGAAAAGGGTTTATCCTAAACCATGTTAATTAAATATGGGCGTAGCTCATAGCCAAGTGTTAGGATAGGTTTGAAGACTCTTTTGTCTGTAGGCTTGCACTCGTGGGTCCAACATATTGGTAGATAGGGGTGGATTCTAGATCCATGGTAAAAAGGAAAAGATAAAAGAATAATAATACAAGAATAAGCTAGGTTCGAAGTTAACACAGCAACCGTTTCCCCGGCAACGGCGCTAGAAATGCTTATTGGTATAAATTAATGTACACAGAATAATCCGCAAGCATACGCATATTATACCAATGTAGCACTACACCGAGAGTACCCAGTTTTATATCAAACTCGAGTAAACATGTGGAAGAATAACTAAATCTAACTTATCCCAACTTCACAATCAAGATTAGATAATATGAGTGTAGAGGAGATTGCTAAGGTCTTCTAGTTCTAACTTCGGTAAGCTTTGTCTTATATTGTTCAATTCTGGGGATATTACTAGAGAAAACACAGGCAGAGTACATTTCCTATAGTAGCAATGTCCTGCTAGGCCTACTAACGAGAGGTGGACTACAGAGGATTCAACGAGGCTATAAAAGTCACCCTCATGAGTTACCACTGATCCAGAAAATAGGGTACATTCATGAGTAACCGAGTCTAAGCACCACGCTTACACTGTGAATACTACTTTAACCTAGGAGCTACAAGGATTAAAGTACTCAAAAGAGAGTCACAAACCTAAAGAACAATATGAACAAGATGCTTACTTGAATTAGAAGTTGATTACTAGAGAAATCACAGAAGCAAGCTCAAGAAGAACTTGATTCTGCCAGGGTATAAGCCGTAGAGAGAGCACAGACAGGCTGGGACTCATCTAAACTCTTCCCTCTCACTCTATCTCTCTATCTCTAATAAAAGACTAGATCCTATTGAGGACTAATCTTCTCTTGATTGCTACCATTGATCCTGTTGGACATATGAATTAGGGTTTCTGGCTTCTCAGCTCTTAGAATCAAATGAGGCTTCTCTCCCTGGAGGAGGTGCAGGCTGGTATATATATCCTAGAGTGTCCAACGTGAGCCCTTGGATCAAACCAACTTAAAGAATGGCGGAGATGCAATCCTTAAGGTGGTGGGGAACCGACATAACAATGAGACTGATAGGTGGGGCCCATAGGGGTCAGGCGATGGAACACCCTCGATGTTACACCCTAACAAACTACTGAACCATGTCATGAGCATCATGTTTATGTGATAAAGTGTGTAGATAAATTTCTTGTAACCTAAAATGACTAATAAAAATGCTAAATGAAAGTTGATTCAATAGCGCATGTATATCAAGTAGGGTTGAAAACCTATTTTTATGGAGCAAAAATACTATAGAACATATATGTGGCACCTAAATAAAGCTTGAAGTACAAACTTTGTAGATGGCAATGCAACCTTTGCTGTAGAAAAATAATATTGCTAGCTAGTGTTTCCAATAGCTTAAAAGTGGTACTTGAAATCAAAACTAGATTAAAGACTTAGAAAATTCTTAAGTTTAAAAACAGTTTGACAGTATCGGGTTTGTGAATTTATTCTGAGAAATCTAGTTAAAGATTAGTACTATATTTTAGTTCTTATGGGTAGCCTAATATGCTCTCTTAAGCATGGTGAAGGTGGCTTGGTTCCTAGATCAATCATTTAGTTTTTATGGGTGCTTTAAAATTCGTGCACGTACTCAGGCTCGGGCCATCAGGCCTAGGCGCGTGGCTGCATGCCGGTCACCCAAGGCTGCCCTCGGTCTGGCCATGGCTTGGCCTTGGCTTGGCCACCCTTGGCCGTAGCGCCTATAGCTGGCCACTGGCCCAGCCAGCCACTAGCCACTGAGCCCGGTGACCACCCAGCCCCACCCATTGTTGCACTGCTGCCACTGCAGCCCTACGTCCTGGCGGTACTGCTGCCTTCCCTACTTCACACCATGGCACAGCTGCTGCCGGTGTCATTGCCTCACCATCGCGTCCGCACCCCCTTCCTTGCACTTCTACGCCGCCGCTAGCCCGATCCGATTCCCGCCACAAACCTAAAGAACAATGTCAACAAGATGCTTACTTGAATTAGAAGTCGATTACTAGAGAAATCTCAGAAGCAAGCTCAAGAAGAACTTAATTCTGCTAGGGTACAAGCCATAAAGAGAGCACTGATAGGCCAGGACTCATCTAAACTCTTCCCTCTCACTCTATCTCACTATCTCTAATATAAGATTAGATCCTATTGAGGACTAATCTTCTCTTGATTACTAGCCTTGATCCTGGTGGACATATAAATTAGGATTTCTGGCTTCCCAGCTCTCAGGATCAAATGAGGCTTCTCTCCCTGGAGGGGGTGCAGGCTGGTATATATAGCCCGGAGCATCCAACATGAGCCCTTGGATCAAACCGACTTAAAGAACGACAGAGATGCAATCCTTAAGGCGGTGGAGAACCGTCATAACAACGAGGCTGGCAGGTGGGGCCCATAGGGCCTGGGCGGCCTCCTGGTGGGGCCAGGTGGCCCCATGTGTCAGAGACGTGTCCCGCTTTGGTGATTCACCTTCTAGAGTCTTCCCACGTTGATTATGTAGTGGAATTCCATGATTTCTTTTGACGAATAGGTCCTCATTGACAGTTTTCTGATTAAATCCTGTTGAACACACAGATTTACCAAAACTTAAGGAATTTTTCAATTTAAACCCCTAAGTCTACATTGGTGACCCATTTTAACCATTTATACAAGTTATATTGATGGTTTATGATGAATGTTAATTACCGTCAACAAACTCCCCCACACTTAGGCTTTTACTTGTACTCGATAAAAGGATGGATTACTTAGGACATAACCTTAGGACAAGTCATCAACATAAAACTATTCCTAGTCATGCATGTACTGTAGGATTCAAAGTGTCTACCATGAAACTTTGTGCGGTTGACGAATGGAACAGCTTGAAACAGATCACCATCTTCCTCCAGTCAAGTCAATTGGAGAAACATTTTAAGATTTTTGAAAACAAAACATAGCTTACCTTCTTCGTTTGTATTACTCTCAAATCACTATATATATGTGGTATTTTTGGATCTCACCAAGGCATTGATGACTTTGCCTTCTTTTTACCTACTTCTAAAAGCTTATGTGGAGCTCAGGTATGGATAAATATGAAGGGCAACGAAAAGTGATCTTTCTTTGTTGCCTTGTTAAGTTTTTAGTAATCTATGCACATCTGCCATCCAGTGATAGTTCTTTGGGGATTAATTCAATCTTTTTATTTTTAACAACAGTCATGCCTCTCATTTTAGGCACAACTTGAACAGGGCTAACCCACTCACTATGCGACACAGGATAGATAATCCCAGCATGCAAGAGTTTTAAAACCTCTTTCTTAACAACCTCTCTCATTGCATTATTAAACCTACACTGGAGCTCCCTAAAAGGTATAGAATTAGGATCTATAGGGATGCGATGGGTGTAAAGAGCAGGGCTAATACCCTTGAGGTCTTAGAGTAAATAGCCAAAGGAAGAACAGTGTTTTTCTAAGACAGTTAGCAGGCGAAGGGATTCTTCCTGAGAAAGTTTATCACTTATGATCATAGGAGAATCCTGATCATTATTGAGAAAAGCATATCTAAGACCAAAAGGCAGGGGTTTAAGCTCAATGTTGGGCTTAGGTGGTTCTAGCAATTCATCTAGAGGCTCAAACTCCATGGGATTTTCATCTTCCTCCTCAATGAAGAACTAGGCATCATCTTCAAGGTTGGGTTCGATCAAATAGTCAAGAGATGCAACCTTAACCTCTTCCATTAGGTCTTCCTCAAGAATTGGCTCACTCTTAGCATTTAGAAAATGAGTAATAGGTATAGAAAGTTGAAAGTTTTTCCCGAGTCTTATATTCAACTTCCCCGTTTATCCTTCTTGGATAAGTCTTTCAATTGATTGTCCTATCAACAAGTCGAACTCCACAATATCAAAGATATAGAAGCTCAAATGAACTTTGGTTCCTTTTACCTAGATAAGGAGGACATACAAAATTTCCAAACTTGGGAGAATGTGTCCTAAAAGACTTTCAACAACTTTGTTGTTGGGGTTAATGGCATGTGTTTCAATAAATCAAGAGCAAAAGATACAGACATGATATTAATACCCACAACAGGATTGTAAAGAGCATCAAAAGGAGCTTTGTTAATTTGGTAACGAATGTATATAGAAGGTGAATCTAAATGAATCACATCAGAGGAAAGCTTTTATTCTTCTAACCATTAATTGCTTATAATAGACACTAGTTCTTTCATAGTCTTTTTAAGGAAAGCTTCTTCAGAAGGTCTAAAGGTTCTTCAGTGGATGATGATTTCCTAGACTTCTAGGGTCTCCTCATGGTATAGTAATTCGAGGTATTTTTATATTCATCAAAAAGTTCATCCTCGAATTCAAGCATAAAGTCCAAAATTGGAGTTTCCTCCTTTTCTGATGGTTCGGGATTTGTGATAGCTAAAATTGGTGATGGATCTGGTAAAGATTTAGGTTTAGCTATTTGGAATTCTTCCTCTAATGGTTTCTTTTCTACTTCCTTAGGGATGTTCTCTAATATTTTCATAAGAATGCTTCTCCCCGTATTGGCGAAGACATGCAAGAACGAGTCTCCTGAGGCCGTATTAAAAAGCTTCGAGGTTTTCCTATCAAGACCCATATAGAAGTGTTGAAGAAAAATAGGGTCTTGAATGGCAAGGTCAGGTCCAGTATTAATAAGAGTATTAAAGCATTCCCATACCGTGTCTAGAGATTCTTTTTTCTTTTGTTTAAAAGATAGAACATCTAAATGAAGTCTGACTACCCTAGAGATAGGAAAGAATTGTAAGGAAAAGCTAGAGCACAGGGCTCTCCATTCTCCTTGTCTACTCCATATGGTGAGATTATACCAATGTTTAGCTTTTCTCGTCAAAGAGAAAGGAAAAAGCTTCCATCGTAAGGTTTCATCTGACATGCCCACAATGTGCAAGCATGCACAGGTTTGCTCAAACTCATTTAGGTGGGAATAGGGGTTTTCATCATCTTCACCCGAAAAGGGTTGATCCTAAACCATGTTAATTAAATGTGGGCGCACCTCATAGCAAGGTGTTAGGATAGGCTTTGAAGACTCTTTTGGCTGTAGGCTTGCGCTCGTGGGTGCAACATATTGGTAGATAGGGGTGGATTCTAGATCCATGGTAAAAAGGAAAAGATAAAAGATAAATGAATCATGATACAAGGATAAGCTAGGTTAGAAGTTAACTTAGCAACGGTTTCCCCAGCAACGGCGCCAGAAATGCTTGTTGGTATAAATTACTGTACACAGAATAATCCGCAAGCGCACGGATATTATACTAATGTAGCACTTCACCGGGAGTACTCAATTTTATATTAAACTCGAGGAAACATGTGTGAGAATAACTAAATCTAAATTATCCCAACTTCATAATCAAGGTTAGATAATAGGAGCGTAGAGGAGACTGCTAAGGTCTTCTAGTTCTAACTTCGGTAAGCTTTGTCTTCTATTGTTTAATTCTGAGGATATTACTAGAGAAAACACAGGCATAGTACGTTTCCTATAGTAGCAATGTCCTACTAGGACTACTAACGAGAGGTGGAATACAGAGGATTCAACGAGGCTATAAAAGTCACCCTTGCGAGCTACCACCGATCCAGAAAATATGGTACATTCATGAGTAATCGAGTCTAAGCACCACGCTTACACTACGAATACTACTTTAACCCAGGAGCTACAAGGATTAAAGTACTCAAAAGAGAGTCACAAACCTAAAGAACAATATGAACAAGATGCTTACTTGAATTAGAAGTTGATTACTAGAGAAATCTCAGAAGCAAGCTCAAGAAGAACTTGATTCCGCCAGGGTACAAGCCATAGAGAGAGCACAGACAGGCTGGGACTCATCTAAAATCTTCTCTCTCACTCTATCTCTCTATCTCTAATACAAGACTAGATCCTATTAAGGACTAATCTTCTCTTGATTACTAGCCTCGATCCTGGTGGACATATGAATTAGGGTTTCTGGCTTCTCAGCTCTCAGAATCAAATGAGGCTTCTCTCCCTAGAGGAGGGATGCAGGCTGGTATATATATCCTAGAGTGTCCAATGTGAGCCCTTGGATCAAACCAACTTAAAGAACGGCAGAGATGCAATCCTTAAGGTGGTGGGAAACCGACATAACAACGAGACTGATAGGTGGGGCCCATAGGGGCCAAGCGATGGAACACCCTTGGTGTTACACCCTAACAAACTACTAAACCATGTCATGAACATCATGTTTATGTGATAAAGTGTGTAGATAAATTTCTTGTAACCTAAAATGACTAATAAAAATGCTAAATGAAAGTTGATTCAATAGCTCATGTATATCAAGTAGGGTTGAAAACCTATTTTATGGAGCAAAAATACTATAGAACATATATGTGGCACCTAAATAAAGCTTGAAGTACAAACTTTGTAGATAGCAATGAAACCTTTGTTGTAGAAAAATAATATTTCTAGCTAGTGTTTCCAATAGCTTAAATGTGGAACTTGAAATCAAAACTAGATTAAAGACTTAGAAAATTCTTAAGTTTAAAAATAGTTTGACAGCATCGGGTTTGTGAATTTATTCTGAGAAATCTAGTTAAAGATTAGTACTATGTTTTAGTTCTTATGGGTAGCCTAATATGCTCTGTTGAGCATGGCGAAGGTGGCTTGGTTCCAAGATTAATCGTTTAGCTTTTATGGGTGCTTTAAAATTCGTGCACGCACTTAGGCTCAGGCCATTAGGCCTGGGCGCATGGCCGCACGCCGATCGGCGAAGGCTGCGCTCAGTCTAGCCATGGCTTGGCCACCCTTGGCCATAGCGCCTACTGCTGGCCGCTGGCCTAGCCAGCCGCTAGCCACCGAGCCCAGCGGCCACCCTGCCCCACCCGCTGCTGCACTGCTACCACTATGGCCCTATGTCCTGGCGGTGCTGCTGCCTTCCCTACTTCACACCGTGGCGCAGCTGCTATTGGTGTCATCGCCTTGCCATCGCGTACGTACCCCCTTCCTTGAACTTCTGTGCCGTTGCTAGCCCGGTCTGATTCCCGCCACTACTTTGCACAGATGGCTATGCTCGCCGGTGTCTTGCCATTTATGGCACTATGGCCATGCGGGCCATGCCCGGTCGTGGACGCACATGTTTTGTCTATAGCATCTGCGCACATGTCTCACCGATCACGTCGACTGCCTCCCGCCAGGACAAGGCCAAGCTGAGTCCACCTACCTCTCTCTCCCCCTCTCTTCTACCATGGCTGAGCTGTGCCATTAAGTTCATTAGGGAGAGATCACCTCGAGGCAATTCGTCATGTCGTTGGCTCCATCATCAAGCTGCCTAGCTACCCATCCCCACCCTACCTTGAATGGCGCCCGATCAAGCTCCAATTTTGGAGTTTCCCCGCCGCTGAGCCATTAAGGCCATGTTCAGCCACAGTGGGTGGCAACCCACTCCAGTTGTCATTCGGGCTCAACCAGCCTCACCAATAGCTTTACCTTGACTCCCTCTCCACCCTATGTGCGCCAGCAGAACCTCTACAACCACCCTGATGCCGCTGACGTGGTTGTGTCCGCCTCTGACATGGTCGTGTCCGCTGCGGTGTGCCACCATACCACTCGGTTGCACGTGGCCTTCCTGGCTCGGGTAGTCTCTGGCCAAACCATCACCTCAGCCAGGTTCATGGTGAGTCTTGGATGCTTACCCGCTACCCTAATGCTTCTTTAGTGCTGACCAGTTGCACGTTGGCCCATAAGTGAGCATTGATCCTCTAGATGGGTCGAGGGGGTCCCTAGTTGGCTGGCGTAGCGGCCTAGTGCCGACCAATGCCGCGTCGACGAGCGTGGAGGCATCACGGACCTCTTTGATGCGAAGATGGGTTAATACTAGGGCCTTATTACATAAACGTTGTCTATAGAAATAGTGCGCATAGTCGTTGTGTTAATAGAGGATAGCATAGGGGCATTTCTACAAAAGTGCCAATGCGCGCGGGCTTGGAGTCCAAGTTTGGATAGTGTAACACCCTCGGTGTTACACCCTAACAAACTATAGAACCATGTCACGAGCATCATGTTTATGTGATAATGCATGTGATAAAGTGTGTAGATAAATTTCTTGTAACCTAAAATGACTAATAAAAATGTTAAATAAAAATTGATTCAATAGCTCATGTTATGTCAAGTAGGGTTGAAAACAATTTTTATTGAGCAAAAATATTGTAGAATATATGTGCGACACCTAAATAAAGTTTGAAGTACAAACTTTGAAGATGATAATGCAACTCTTGTTGTAGAAAAATAACATTGCTAACTAGTATTTCTAATAGCTTAGAAATGGAACTGGAAATTGAATTCAGCTCAAGACTGAAGATTCTTTAAGTTTATTGACAGCAAGACAATGCCATGGTTGGGAATTTATTTTGTGAAATTGAGTTAAGAGGTGGTGTCATGTTTTAGCTTGGATTGGTAGCCTAATTGACCCTCTTAAGCATAGTGAAGGCGGTTCAGTGTCGACCTCAATAGTTTTGTTGCTATCGACGCTTTAAAATTCATGCACGACACGGACTCAGGCTGGTTGGCCGCTGAAGATAGACCATGACTCCTAAGAGGGGGGTGAATTAGGGCAACTTAAAAATCTAACTCTAAACTATGGCCTCTTTTTCTAAACCTAGCAAAACCTATGCAAAAGATAAACTATCTAAATGTGTGACTATGGTTTTGCTAGTGTGTTGCTATCTATACCACAAAAGGAGTAATACAATCAATGTAAATGCGAAAGCTAAAGAGCAAGGTGGAGATATGCAAACTCCCGTCGACGACTCCGGTATTTTTACCGAGGTATCGAGAAGCGCTCAAGCTTCCCCCTAGTCCTCGTTGGAGCCCCTCGCAAGGAATCCCTCGCAAGGGCCAAGCTCCCGGTCGGGTAACTCCGTGGATAGCCTCGGGCCTTCCCCACGCGCAAGTGGGTCTCCGATGTGCCTTCCAGCAAGCCTCTCCCGGATGCTCCCCGCCGTCTTCATTATCAAGCTTCCGGCCAAAACGTCGTGGGCCTTGTTCCCTTCGGTACATGGTGGTGGCCACACCACAAATGTGGTTGGTGTGATCTCGCAAGACTACAAGCCCCTCCGATGTACAACGATGGTGCGCGCAAGCACCGAGTGGTAAGAGGTATGCAAACTTCACTAAACACTAGGCCTAAACCTAGAGCAAGTGCATAAGCGGTGGTCTAATCAACCTAAGCACTTCGCAAAGTACCTACGCTAATCACCTAATAAAACACTAAGCACTATGTGAGTGGAGATCACTAAAATGGTGTATCAACACCCTTGGTATGTTTCCTTAGCTCCACACTTCTCATTTGGCTGGTTGGGGGTTGTATTTATAAGCCCCACTGAGTAAGTAGTCGTTGGGGACGAAATCCTACTTTTCTGCTACTGACCGGACGCTAGAGTCATCCTGATCGAACACGTCCGGTCGTCCCAACCATTGGAGCCATGAACAACTGATCGAACGCTGCCAGCGTCCGGTCACTTGCCACCGGACGCGTCCGACCATAAGTTCACCGCTCTGAAACCTCTCTATACTTGATCAGACGCTGTTGTCCTGCATTTGGTCGGTTTGCCGCCAGCGTCCGGTTGTTGCTGCTGTTGTCAAGCCTCTGATCAGAGCATCCGGACACTTTTCGTCCAGCGTCCGGTCGCTTCTGTGTGCTCATTTCTTCGCGATCTTGCATGCGGCTTGGTTCCTATCTTTATGCTTGGACTTTGCTTGATATCTTGGGTCTTCTCTTATGCTTCTAAGGTCTTGCTTAAGGTGTTGATCATCGGATCATCACGTCGCCTTTGTCCAAGTCACGTCTTGCATCCTATTGAACTACAAAACAATCACTTACAAATTCATTAGTCCAATTTAGTGTGTTGGTCATCAAACACCAAAATCCAAAGTAAATGGGCCAAGGGTCCATTTTCCTTACAATCTCCCCCTTTTTCGTGATTGATGACAACACGACCAAAGCAAGCAAATAATAGAATTTTAAAATTTTAAAAACTACCTACTTGCTAGGATGCAATGCAAGGGGCAAGATTATATGATGCTAAAAGATACTACTTGTAAGACTATATAAAAACTTATCTTGCCCTTGCAAATGTCCCTATGTGGTATTATGGATTTAAGCCTTGCTTCCTACAAATTCTCCCCATTACATAGGCTAATCCATAATCCACTATCCTCCCTTTCTCGGACCATTACTACAAATTAATGCTTGCTTTTGGTCCTCTAAAATCTCCCCCTTTGGAATCAAATACCAAAAAGGAAGACATTAGTAGCACAAGGGAGGGTCAAACTTTGTGATCCTTTGTGTGTAGAGTGAAAAAGATCACAAAATTTGACTCTTACATTATATAGACTAAGCTCCCCCTAAATATATGCATACATATGGTGGAAGGCAAAGCATATGCATAATTGGAAAATTATTGCACAAGGGAATTTAATCTATATAATGCATGGAGAAAGCATATAAATATCAAAATGAAATCAATATGATGATATCGGTTTAGAAATACCACATGTGGAAACCAATTTGATTTCTACCACTTGCAATTGGTGGTGGATATTTGAAGTATGATGCTTAACTCTGGGGACTCCATTTTCCTTGCAATGAGACTACTACACACATGATAAGCTTGAAAAGGTGTTAGTCTCAAAGCATCCAACTTGTAGAGTAACCTCCCCCTAAATTTGTGCACACAAGTATGGAATACTTGTTGGAAATATGCACATTGATTTTAGAATAAAAATTACCACTTGAAAGATGACATCACATGAATGTGAGAGTCATTTTTGAAGGCGATATTTGGGAGGAAATATCTACAATTTAGACTTTGGCACACATTAGATGAACAATTGAAGGATAAGCTATGTGTCATGCTCCTAAATAATTTTAAATCATGTAGGTTCGCTCCAAGGGTTAAGAATGAAACCGAGCAAGCATACCATATGAAATACCTAGTGTATGCATGACGAAGTATATAAGAATGCAAATGCAAACCTAGGCATGAAGAGTAACTAGATGCTAAAAGATACCAATTGTAGGAAAATTTAAATCTAAAACAAATTGAAGTAAGTTGAATCTAGTTACCTAACATGGGAAGGGGAATTTGGGTCCATAGTATTCACTAACCCACTTGGCAATGATTTTGTCCACCATAATGCACCCCATGAAATACATCCAAACTTTGCCAAGTCTCCAAATTCCCTGAAGTCCATCGGACTTCACTTCCCTTTCGGGATCCAAACCTTCTTGGTGCTCTTTATGTTGGAAATTATTTCCTTTGGCACCCAAAAGCGTTTGACTCCATTGTTGGCTTGCTTGTTCACCTTGATGGCCACCACCTTGTCATTTTTCTTCTTCTTTAACAAGTATGGTGTGGAGGCCTTCTTGTCCACCTTGTTGGCATAGGTGTTGGAGAGCTTGCTTGTTTGCTTCTTCTCTTTCTTCTTTGCTCCTCCCCCATTCTTCACCTTGAACTCATAGGACTTGTGACCTTCCTTGTGGCACACATAGCAAACCACGGTTTGTCCTTCATCAAGCTTCTTCACTCCCTTGACGGTGTTATCTTGATGAAGTTGGGCTTGCTTCGCCTAGCCTTTCACTTGAGTCAAGTCCTTGGTGAGGCAAGCTACTTCTTGCTTGAGTTGCTCATTTTCCTTTGCAACCTCTTATGTGCATATATCTACAACAACTTTCTCAACACAAACTTGGTTGCACAAAGGTGCGTCTAAACATAAATCATTGCTAGAAGTAGAGACATCATTTCTAGACATGTTAGAACTTTTCCTTTTAGATGCCTTAGTGGGAGTTGTACTAATGGCTTCAAGATTAGCAACTTTATTAGTTAGCTCATCACAATGTTTGCACATGGTTTCTAATTTAGCAAGCAAACTTTTATAAGCATCTTGTGAGCTAGCTAACTTTTCTTTTAATTTTTCATTTTTCTTTACAAGTTGCTCATCATTGATTGTGCATGCATTTGTTGTTGCACTAGCCTCAAGTCGCTCAATTTTAGTAGATAGTTCAACATTAAGATTAGCAAAGTTCTTATATTGTTCAATCAAAGTTTTGTATGCTTCTTGTGAACTATCTAGCTTTTCTTTAATCTTTCTGAGCTTCTTTTGTTGACTAGTGCAAACTTTAGCATAATTAAGATTTTGTTACACAATTTCTTCATATGAAGGCATTTCATCATCACTATCACTCTCACTAGAGGATGAGCTTTTGTTACCTCATGCCATAAGGCACACATGAGAAGAGCTTGATGATGAGTGCTTGCGCCCTCGCCTCTTGTGATGGTGTTCTTCTTCACTTGAAGAATCATCCCATGACCTTATTGATATGAGGGCTTGATTCTTGCATGCCTTCTTTGTCTTGGGTGTGGGCTTGTTTGGACAAACTTCCACAAAGTGCCCTAACTCGCCGCATCCACAGCATCCTCTCTTTCTTTGCTCATTTCTTTGATTGGTGAAAATAAGATCTTGGATTTGGATGGGCACGCCCTTGACATTGAGCTTTTGGATCATCTTCTCCACCTTGTTGATTAGTTTGATTGATTCTTCATCAAGGTCGGAGGTGAAGGAGGAAGATTGATCATCATCACTTGAATCTTCATCATCATCCTCATCTTCTTCTTCCTCTTCACTTGAGGAGCTTGAGCTTGTGCTTGTCTCAACTTGCTTGCTCTTTATCTTCTTTTTCTTGCTACATGCAAGAGCTTTGCCTTTGCTTGATGAATAGGCTTCTTCTTGACCCATCTTGTGTGACATTTTAAATGCCACTGTCTTGCCAATGATAATGGCTAGGGTCATGGTGCTCAAGTTCTCCATGTTGTGAAGGATGGTGATGATGCTTGCATATTTCTTTTGTGGTAGCATAGAGATGATCTTCCTCACGATGTCCGCATCATCTAGCTCTGTCAATCCTATTGAATGGAGCTCATTGATAATTAGATTCAAATGAGAATACATATCATGAACAAGCTCATCATCATTCATTGTAAAGGAATCATAATTTTGTTTAGCTAGACAATGTTTTTGCTCATAGATATTACTTGTGCCGTCATGGAGCTCCTGAAGTTTTAACCAAATTTCATGTGTCGTATTTAAAGTGAACACTTGGTTAAACACATCCATACTAAAAGATTCCAACAAGCAATTCTTAGCTCTAGCATTGAAATGCATTTCTTTTTCATCACTCTTTGTGGGTTTTTCGGGATTCTTAATGGGTTTCATCCTGTCACAAGTGACTCTCCAAACTCCCAAATCAACTGCCTCAAGGTAGCAAGCCATTCTAGCTCTATAGTAGGGGAAGTTAGTGCCATCAAAGTGCGGGGGCCGAGAGGTATCCATCTTAATCACTCTAATTAGCGTCTGCTCAACGACGGTTAAGCCAAAGGTCCAAATTGAGCCAACCGGCTCTGATACCAATTGAAGGGGACTGTGACACCTAAGAGGGGGTGAATTAGGCAACTTAAAATTCTAACTCTAAACTATGGCCTATTTTTCTAAACCTAGCAAAACCTATGCAAAAGATAAACTATCTAAATGTGCGACTACGGTTTTGCTAGTGTGTTGGTATCTCTATCACAAAAGGAGTAATACAATCAATGTAAATGCGAAAGCTAAAGAGCAAGGTGGAGATATGCAAACTCCCATCGACAACTCTGGTATTTTTACCGAGGTATCGAGAAGCGCTCAAGCTTCCCCCTAGTCCTCGTTGGAGCCCCTCACAAGGAATCCCTCGCAAGGGCCAAGCTCCTAGTCGAGTAACTCCGTGGATAGTCTCGGGCCTTCCCCATGCGCAAGTGGGTCTCTGATGTGCCTTCTGGCAAGCCTCTCCTAGATGCTCCCCGCCGTCTTCACTATCAAGCTTCCGGCCAAAACACCGCGGGCCTTGTTTCCTCCGGTACACGGTGGTGGCCACACCACAAACGCGGTTGGTGTGATCTCGCAAGACTACAAGCCTCTCCGATGTACAATGATGGTGCGCACAAGCACCGAGTGGTAAGAGGTATGCAAACCTCACTAAACACTAGGCCTAAACCTAGAGCAAGTGCATAAGCGGTGGTCTAATCAACCTAAGCACTTCGCAAAGCACCTACGCTAATCACCTAATAAAACACTAAGCACTATACGAGTGGAGATCACTAAAATGGTGTATCAACACCCTTGGTATGTTTCCTTAGCTCCACACTTCTCATTTGGCCGGTTGGGGGTTGTATTTCTAAGCCCCACTAAGAAAGTAGCCGTTGGGGATAAAATCCCACTTTTCTGCTACTGACCGGACGCTAGAGTCGTCCTGATCGGACGCGTCCGGTTGTCCTAACCGTTGGAGCCACAAACAACTGATCGGACGCTGCCAGCGTCTGGTCACTTGCCACCGGACGCATTCGGTCGCAAGTTCACCGCTCTGGAACCTCTCTGTACTCGATCGGACGCTGTTGTCCTGCGTCCGGTCGGTTTGCCACCAGCGTCCGGTCCAACGTCTGATCACTGTTGTTGTTGCCGAGCCTCTGATCGGAGCGTCCAGTCGCTTTTCGTCCAGCATTCGGTCCAGTGTCTGGTCGCTTCTGTGAGCTCATTTCTTCGCGATCTTGCATGCGGCTTGGTTCCTATCTTCATGCTTGGACTTTGCTTGATATCTTGGGTCTTCTCTTGTGCTTCAAAGGTCTTGCTTGAGGTGTTGATCATCGGATCATCACGTCGCCTTTGTCCAAGTCATGTCTTGCATCCTATTGAACTACAAAACAATCACTTGCAAATTCATTAGTCCAATTTGGTTGTGTTGGTCATCAAACACGAAAATCCAAAGTAAATGGGCCAAGGGTCCATTTTCCTTACAACCACGTGGGTGCGGTAACCACGCTAGGGCGTGCGGCGTTGCCATGTTGGCTACCTCGCACACACACGCACTATCACATGTGGCCGGTCGAGGTAGCTTCTAGCCTGGCCATGGCTTGGTTGTGGCCTAGTGCTGCAGGCCGCTGCATTGCCACTCCCCTCGCCGCCGCACTGCTATCGCCACCGCTGCCACCTTGTTGAGTTACCAGGGCACAGCCACTGCCGCCCATGGTCGTTGTCGTGCAGTGCTGCTGTCGCCGTGCTGTGCTGCTACTGCTCGCCTTGTCACCACGCGCACGTGGGTTGTCTCGGCTGCCTCACGTCGTCGCCTCACCTTAATGGCATTGTGGCCGCGCATGCCACACCCATACCTGCCTCCGTGAGCGCACGTGGTCTGGCCATGTTGTCACGTAGCGAGTGCACAGACGCTGCCTCAGATCTGGCCGACTACTTACCACCAAGGCAAGGATGGCCAGAGCTCGGACCCATCCCCTTTCCCTGTCGCCTCTATCATCAAAGCCGTGCCCTCGCAATTAGCCAGGGAGAGTTCACCTCAATCCAATTCAACGCGTCCACGGTCTCGTCATTAAGTTCTCTAGCTACCCGACCCCACCTAGCCTTGAAGCGGGAACGACCAAGCTCCAATTTGGGGTTTTCCCGCTGCCGTGTCGATAAGGCTGCACTCGGCCATTATTGAGGGTAGCCCTCCATCGGTCCACCCTGAACCAACTAGAGTGCACCGCTAGCTTCGCTTACATCCCCTCTTCGCCCTACGCGCCTTAGCCGAACCTCTATCACTTCCCTAGCACCGCTGATGTGACTGTGCCATCATGGTGCGCTGCCGCATGGCTCAACCGCACATGGCTAACCCTCCTCCGTCATCCTCCACTCCAACCATCACCTCGGTCAGGTCCACGGTGAGCCCTGTTGCTCACATGTTAGTGGTTAGGCTACTAGCCGCCCGAGCTCACTGAAACAGGTGTGTCGTAGTCGTGGATGGCCACACGCCGCTGTAGCCCTCCCTAGTAAGTCGCGCCACCCCTCACCGCCACTTAGCATAGCCACCAAGATTAGAGATGGTGATTGACCCATTGGTGGGCCCGCGTAGGTCCTAGGTGGCCAGCGTAGATGCCTAGTGCCGCCGCTCGCCGCGCTGCTGTGCACTGAGTTGCTGAGGGTGTGCGCGGGTGAATTAGGGAAATATCGAGGGGTTAAGTGAGATGGTCTGAGAGAGGGGGAAATAGTATTAGGACTACATTGTAGTTCGAAAGAAGTTCGAGGTCTATTTTGCAAAAGCACCATCGCGTGCGGGATTCCCACCGCGGGCCGACTCGCGCACTGGTCGGCGTTGCGTGGGCCGCTTTAGTGGGCTGTTGCGCATGCGCTGCGTAGCATGGGCCACGTGTTGTGGGCCGCGCAGAGAATCCATTTTCTTTTTCCAGGGACTAAGGAAATAGTTTTCTAATTTAATTTCTGAGCTGATCTTTGATAATTAATATAAAATCATGTAGGTATTCAAAAATTATGAAACAAATTTTGTTAGGTTTCTAAAATTGTTATCTATCTATTAGTGTATTTAGTTCATATATATATGTTGATACCAGGAGCTATTAAATCATTTGAAAGTGCTTCATATTATTAAAATTAATCATTATAGGGATTTTTGTGGTAAATTGGTGATAGCTTTAGTCCTAAAATTTTTATGGTAGCTTCATTGTATTATTATGTGCTCACTATAATTTTTGTAGCCTTAGAATTGACTAAGCATTAGGGTAGTTAAATGATCTTTGTTTCAATATACATTAAATCTTTAGTAGAACTAAAGATATACCCTTAAATTATAAAGCTAGGCGTTTGTCAGTTGAAACCAACACTTTGCTTGATGAAGATGATAGTTAGCTTAGTATCTTAGTCATTAGAGCTAGCTTAGTAGCTTAGTATGCGTATCCTTATTTTAAAAGTTGCTATTGCCTAAATGCCAAGTGTTGCATCATCATCGCATGCATGTGGAGAACGAGTTGGCGGAGATCGTGACCACCGGCGATCATGAGTTCGAGAAGATCATCGAGGAGTATGAGGAGGATATTCTCATCCAGGAGGAGGTCTCAGAGCCGCCACTGACAGACTCAGCTGACACCGCACCTGCCTAAGGGAAGCCCCGGTGCATAACCCCTTATTTTTTGTAATCACTGTATATATATGTTATGTGCATTTACATTATAGGAATTTTATGAAAACCACATGCATAGATATATCTACCTATGAGTCCTACTAGTATAGGTTCAAGTAGCTGCTATGCTTAGGTTTTTGGTAGCGTGAGTAACCTGCCGTTACTCACAATGGGTGATTATTATAATTACTCATGATAAAAATGATGAAAGTAAAATGGAGACTAGGCAGGGATGTGGTACGGGTATTGGTGGGTGTAACAAGTTGTGTCCCACGGCCATAGGGCTTAGCTTGGTTACATTGTTTTCCCTGTCCGTATCGATTGAGGACTGTCCATTGATGTGGATGGTAGTTAGGTCACAGACTTATTATCCTGAGCACATACTTGCTTATGGGAGCGGGAAGGCTCGTTACGCCCTTGTCATGGGTTCTGGCTCTTTCCGGACCGACTGATTGAAAGCGGGGAAAGGTGGATGTCTAAGCACCACATTGAGACCAGGTCTCGAGAGTAAGGGCTTGGAGTCCAAGTTTGGATGGGGACCTAGACCCCGTGATAGGAGTGGAATGGGTTGGTCTTGTTTGTGCCTGGGGTATAAACAGGGCATGTGTTTCGAGGTACCCAGCTGGGACACATTAGTTCACAAATCGCCATTTTCATGAGACGGTACGACTTGGCTATGGTCTAGCACTATAGTAAGAACTGGAATATGGAAGATGGTAAATTAGTTCTGATTTCTCAACCCTTGCTTGAAAGTAGAATAGGTGCTTACCTAGAATGGTTAGCTAATGAAGTAATCATGACTGCTAATAAAACTTGACTTAAGGACTTACTATTAGTAATGCTTTTCGCAAATAAAAAGAAAACAGCAAACCATACTGCCTATCGTATCCTTGAGAGTCAGGAAGATATTCCCACTAGTCGGGTAAGTCTTGTGAGTACATTGTGTACTTAGGGTTTATTTTACCCTATTGCAGGTGCAGCTTGAGAAATTAGCTCTCGTGTGGATGATTCTTCTAGTAGGCACAAATGGATCCTTGTATCATTTTCGCTAGATGTTCATTTTAATTCCGCTATTTAATTATCGCACTCTGAACTCTGGTATTGTAATAAATAATTTCCAAGACTCTATGTTGTAAGAAATGGATTAAGTGATGTAAGCTCATACTCATTATTGGATCCTGGATGTAAAACATGGATCATTTTGAGTTCTCTCTTGGGGTGGGCTCGACGGAACTGTTCGATTTAGCCACTTCTGGGATGCTTAGTGTCTAGCGGAAGACAAGCGCCTCTAAAAGTGTGTTATTTCAGACAGTTCTGACATAAGCGACCTCTAGGTGGGGCCAGGCGGCCCCACGTGTTAGAGACACATGTCTCGCTTTAGTGATTCACCTTCTGGAGTCTTCTAGAGTCTTCCCACGTTGATTACGCGGCGGAGTTCCGTGATTTCTTTTGACGAATAGGTCCTCCTTGATGGTTTTCTGATTAAATCCTGCTAAAAACATAGATTTACCAAAATTTGTGGAATTTGTCAGTTTAAACCCCTAAGTCTACATTGGTGATCCATTTTAGCCATTTATACAAGTTATATTGATGGTTTATGATGAATGTTAACTACCATCAACACCGCATTTTCTTTTTCTATCTCCTCAAACACTTTGCCCTTGCTTCCAACTTGCTAACCACAAAGTGAAGAACTTGTGTGCACGTGTGTTAGCATTTTACAAGGGTCAAAGTTAGCACACTAGGTTCCTAAATGCAATGCATGAATCATGTTACCTAGTGGCACTAGATAAACCATTTAGCCAAAGATTTCCCCTCTTTATAGTACGGCTATCGATCCTAAGTGCACTTACACCCTCTTGGTGTCTTAAGTGACAAAACAGAAACCTCTCAAATACCTTTGCCTTGATCATCTCAGTTTTTCTTTTTCTTTTTCTTCTTTTCTAAGTTGAGCTTGATCATCTTCAACATATGTCCATCTCCATCTCCATGGACTTCATCACCATGCTCCACACTTGGATTGCACCAACCTAGCTCATTTCACAACTCATGACAAAGGTTAGTGCTAGGTTTCATCAATTATCCAAAACCAAACTAGGGCTTTCAATCTCCCCCTTTTTGGTAATTGATGACAACCTATTTACAAACATATTTAATTAAATCTTTTTGGATTCATGTTGCTTGCCCAAGCATATTACCATGTGTAAAGATTATGGACAGGTTTCATCAACCTAATTTGTTAGTATTAGCTCCCCCTACATATGTGCTACGAGTTTGAATTTGAAAGCTTTGCACATATGCATGGATTAGAAGTTTGGGAGAGTAATAGCGACCAAATGATGCTAAGGTGTAAAGAATGGACATTTGAAGCGTGATACCAATTGGAGTTGCCATTTGAACACCATCCTTAGCACCATGATTTTCTAGATACCACTTGAAAAACAACAAAGAACTAGATACCTCATGAGATCAAAATTATAAGCAAGGTTCTAGTACTACTTGTAAGAACAATTCAAGAGTCTAGCTATCCTATGCATGCTAGTTTTTTATTTCATCAAATATTATCTATAATCTAGCATCCACCACACAAGCATGGATAGAGAATTTTCAACTTGTGCCACGCAAGCAAACATATGTAATGCACATACAAATACAACATACAAGTTTATGAGCTTGCTCCCCCTACTTATGTGCTTCAAAATTTTAATTGATCCCCTTACAATGTCATTTCATTTGTTTGCTCCCCCTATCTCTTACTATCTTTGTGAATTTTCTCCCCCTTTGTCAACAATTAGCATAAAAGTGAGCTCAAATTTTAGATAGGTTGGGGTGAAACCATGTGAAGTGCGGATCATTTTCCCAATTTGGTTCAATCTAGATCACTTACAAAAGATATTTAATTTGGTTTTATCCAAGGGCAAGCTTTTTCATACCTCCAAATAAGTGTTATCATGCACCATGTTGAGTTAAACACTTATAGCTCATTTTCTAGATCAAACACTAGGTTCACAAGCCCATAAACATGTCATATGCTACCACTAGATCATTTCAAACATACAAGCAATAGTGGTACCATACAAGCATCAAATTTATTTGAATTTTCATGAATGAGCCTAAGACATGATAGGAATGACTAGATGCACTAAACAAGTCCTTAGCAATGTATGAATGACATGTCAATCGATTTTACCTTGCTTTGCTCGAAGGGGAGGCATGTCATATATGGGGGTGCATCAACACATATTGGAGAAGTCAAATATGTTCAATTTATTCCTTAGCTTGCAAAACCTCTTCTTATCAAGTGGCTTAGTGAATATATCAGCAAGTTGATCATCGGTGCCCACACTTTCAATGCAAATGTCTCCTTTTTGTTGGTGATCTCTTATGAAATGGTGGTGGACATCAATGTGCTTTGTTCTTGCATGTTGATCCGGATTGTTGGTAAACTTCATAGAACTCTCATTGTCACATAGTAATGTCACTTGCTTGAATTTGATTACAAAAATCACTCTCATTGTCATATAGTAATGGCACTTGCTTGAACTTGATTCCAAAATCGCTCAAAGTAGCCTTCATCCAAAGTAATTATGCACAACAACTACCAGCCAAAATGTACTCTGCTTCGGCGCTTGAAAGTGCTACACTATTTTGCTTCTTTGATGACCAAGACACAAGTGATCTTCCCAATAGTTGACATGTGCCCGATGTGCTCTTTCTCTCAACTTTGCATCCCGCATAATCCGAATCAGAATATCCAATAAGTTCAAACTTTGCACTTTTGGGATACCACAATCCAACATTTTGTGTATGCTTTAAGTACCTCAATATTCTCTTTGTTGCTTTCAAATGACTTTCTCTTGGTGAGGCTTGAAATCTTACACACATGCATACACTAAATATCACATCCAGCCTTGATGGGGTCACATAGAGTAGGCTTCCAATCATAGACCGATACAACTTTTGATCCACCATATTACCACTAACATCACTATCCAAGCTTCCATTTGTCCCTATTGGTGTACTAATTGCTTTAGCATCATCCATGCCAAACTTCTTGAGCATGTCTTTGATGTACTTGCCTTGACTCATAAATGTGCCACTCTTCTATTGCTTGATTTGTAGACCAAGGAAGTAACTAAGCTCTCCAATCATAGACATCTTAAATTCACTTGCCATCATCTTTCCAAACTACTCACAAAAATCTTGATTGGTTGATCCAAAAATAATGTCATTAACATAGATTTGCAACACAAATAAGTCATTTCCTAGCTTCTTGGTGAAGAGAGTGATGTCAACCTTGCCCATCTTGAATCCCTTAGAGAGTAGAAAATCCCTCAATCTCTCACAACATGCTCTTGGTGCTTGCTTCAAACCATACAAAGCCTTTCTCAACTTATAGATGTGGTTGGATTTCTTCTCATCTTCAAAACTGGGAGGTTGCTCAATATACACAAGCTTATTGATGTACCCATTTAGAAATGTACTTTTCACATCTATTTGGTACAACTTGATGTTATGGGCACAAGCATAGGCTAACAAGATCCTAATTGCTTCCAATCTTGCAACCGAGGCATAAGTTTCTCCAAAGTCAAGACCTTCAACTGGAGTGTAACCTTGAGCCACTAATCTTGCTTTGTTCCTTACAACTATCCCATCTTGATCTTGCTTGTTCTAAAAGACCCACTTGGTTCCAATCACATTATGATCCTTAGACCTCTCAACTAACTCCCATACTTGATTTCTTGTGAATTTGTTTAGGTCTTTATGCATAGCATTTACCCAATCAACATCCAATAAAGCTTCATCTATCTTTTTTGTACACCTCTTGAGATGGTTAGCTAATGAAGTAATCATGACACAAATGGAAAATGTTCACAAAATGATGCCAATCTTGATCTTTTTTGTACACCTCTTGAGATATCCCCAATTATAGAGTCCAAAGGATGATCTCTTACAACATTGGTTGGTTGGAGCACTTACACTTGATTGCTAGCATTTGATTGATCACTTGGTTGAGATGATGAACTAGCCACTTGTTGATCTTGCACTTAAGATGATGAACTAGCTTGATTTTGATCATGAGAATCACTAGCTTGCACATTTGAGTTAGAGAGCACTTAATTCTTGTTATCTTTAACTTCAATCACTTCTCTAGGCCTTATGTCACCAATATCCATCTTCTTCATTACATTGGCCAATTGAGTGCCTCTTATGTCATCTAGATTCTCATCTTTCTCTTGGGAACCATTGGTTTCATCAAATTCCACATCATGAACCTCCTCAAGAATACCACTAGCCAAATTCTAAACTATATAAGCCTTGCTGGTAGTGGAGTAACCAAGCAAGAAACCTTCATCATATTTCTTCTCAAACTTGCTCAATCTAGTGCCTTTCTTCAATATGTAGCATTTGCAACCAAAAACCCAAAAGTATGCAATGTTGGGCTTTCTTCCATTCAAGAGCTCATATGGTGTCTTCTCCATCATGTGGTGACAATTGAGTCAGTTGCTATAGTAGCAAGCCGTGTTGATTGCTTTAGCCCAAAATGAATGACTCACATTGTATTCACTCAATATTGATCTTGCCATGTCAATCAAAGTTCTAATTTTTCTCTCAACTAGGGCATTTGATTGTGGAGTGTACTTAGCCGAGAATTGATATCTAATCCCAAACTCATCACACAAATCATCAACTCTTGTATTCTTGAATTCGCTTCCATTGTCACTTCTTACTTTCTTGATGTTTGTTTCAAGCTCATTGTGTATTCTCTTGATGAATGTTTTGAAGGTTGCAAACATATCACTCTTGTAAACAAGAAGGAACACCCATGTATATCTAGTGAAATCATCCATAATCACAAATCCATATTTGTTTCCACCAATGCTAGTGTAAATGGTTGGTCCAAACAAATCCATGTGCAACAAATCAAAAGCCTTAGATGTGCTCATCATGCTCTTCATAGGATGTGTGTTGCCAACTTGCTTTCTGGCTTGACATGCATTACAAAGTTTATTCTTCTCAAATGTGACATCTTTCAAGCCTCTAACTAGATCATGCTTAATCAACTTGTTCAATTGTTTCATTCCAACATGATCAAGCCTTCTATGCCATAACCAACCCATGCCAGACTTAGTGAGCAAACATGTTGACAATTGAGCTTCACTAGCATTGAAATCAACCAAGTATAGATTCTCATATCTAAAACCTTTAAATATCAAGTTAAAGCCATCTACACTTATGATATCTACATCATCAACTCCAAATATGCACTTGAAACCAAGAGCACAAAGTTGAGCTACCGACAATAGGTTGAAGTTCAAGCTCTCTACTAGTAGCACAATCGAAATGCTCAAGTCATTAGATATTGCAATCTTACCAAGCCCTTTGACCTTGCCTTTGCCATTATCACCAAATGTTATGCTATCAATCCCATTGTCATCATTTGAGTTGATTGAATTGAACATTCTTGAATTATTGGTCATGTGTTGTGTGCACCCACTATCAAGCACCCAATGTCTTCCTCTGGCTTTATAATTGACCTACAAAAGAAGATCAATTCTTTTTAGGTACCCAAACTTATTTGGGTCCTTGTAGTCACTAAGGTTTTTGGCACCCAAATGGCTTTCTCCTTTGAGCCCACAATAGGTGTACCAATAAAAACTTATTTGGGTCCTTGTAGTCACTAAGGTTTTTGGCACCCAAATGGCTTTCTCCTTTGAGCCCACAATAGGTGTACCAATAAACTTAGCCTTCACACCATTCACACCCTTAGTAAGCATGTAACAAGAATCAAAACAAATTGAGGATACATTAGCATTGATCTTGTTCTTGTTCTTTATGCAAGATTGCTCTAAGTGCCCTACTTGCTTACATCTATTGCAAAACCGACCATTGCTCTTCATAAAGCTAGCTTTGGGAGTAGCAAAGGATGCCTTGCCTTTCTTTAGGGTATAACCCAATCCCTCTTTGTTAAGAGAGAACCTTTGGCTACCCAAGTACTTTAGAAAGCAGGCCTCACCGCCATAGGTCTTGCCTAGGGCATGAGTGAGCTCATCCACCTCTCTCTTGAGAGTCTCATTTTCAACCATTAGTGAGGCATCACAAGTGAAACCATCACTAGTAGTAGAGGTAGGAGTGATAGCGGTGGTGGATGATGAGCTATAAGAAGGGTTAGTGGGAGCAACAACAATAGGTTCATAAAATGAATCTTCAATAATGTCAGATGTTATGCCCACATCACATGACACTATAACCCTTTCCTTTTCTTGTTCAAGAAGCAAGGAGTGAGCCTTTTCAAGCTTGGTGTGAGCTTTGCTAATCTTCTCATGGGCTTCCACTAGCCTCTCATGAGTAGCATTTAGCTCATCAAAGGATTGCTCAAGAGCACTAAGCTTCTTTAGCAAATCTTTGCACTTCTTGTTTTTCTTGTTAATTATTGAGTTGGCTTGTTCTAGCATGTTCATTAGTTGTTCATTTAAGAATTCATCATCATTACTATCATTTTCACTTTCACTATCATCATTTTCACTCTCATCATATTTTACCTTGGAGCCCTTGGCGATGAAGCATGATGGAGTATCAAATAGTGAAGGCTTGTTGTTGATAGCAATGCTGGCTAGAGCCTTCTTCTTGGATGCCTTGTCATCATCACTTGAATCATCATTGGTGGAGGCATCACTATCCCATGTGACAATATAGGATACACCCTTCTTCTTCTTCTTCTTGAAGGTCATCTTCTTCTCTTTCTTCTCCTTCTTCTCTTTCTTGCTCTTCTTCATCTCATTATCCTCACTGTCATTATTGTAGGGACAATCCGCTATAATATAATCGGGGCTCTTGCATTTGTAGCATGACCTCACATACTCCTTGTTCTTGAAGTGATCTCTCCTCTTTCTTGCACCTTAGCCTTTCTTCTTCATCATCTTGCCAAACTTGCGCACAAAGAGAGTCAGTGCTTCATCATTACTATCATCATGAGAGCATTCTTCATCACTTGATTCTTCCTTCTTAGCCTTGCCCTTGCTCTTGTTCTTGAGGGATGAAGTGCCGGCCTTGAATGCTACATTCTTCTTCTTCTTGTCTTCCTCCTTCACAATTTCTTCACCATCACTATTGTATTGGTCCTCGGTCATCACATCACCAAGCACCTCATTTGGATTAACATCCTTCAATCCACCTCTAAAGATGATAATTTTCAATGTCTTGAATCTCTTTGGCAAACACATCAAGGACTTGTGAGAGAAGTCCTCATCCTTCATCTTCTCACCCAAACTCTTGAGATCATTGATGATGACTTGTAGCCTATAGGACATCTTTAGGATGGACTCATCATCCTTGATCTTGAAGTTTGATAGCTTGTCTTTGAGCATGTAGAGCTTGGCACTTTTTACCATTGAAGTGCCCTCATATGTTTCTTCTAGTCTCACCCAAACATCACTTGCCTTCTCAAGATCTTTGATTTGCTCAAACACCTTTGAATCAATGCCATTATATATTGTGTTGAGTGCTATAGTGTTGCATTGCTTGTTGATCTTGTCATTGTCGGTGAGATTGATAGGGTCAATGATCACAAACTCATTCTCTACCACATCCCACACCTTGTCATTGATTGAAACAAGGTACATCTTCATCTTTCTCTTCCAATAATCAAAAGATGTGCTATCAAAGAACAGGGGTTTATCCCCAACATGGTTGAACACAATTTGAGCCATAATTTGCACCAAAAGTTGTTAAGCTTTCAATCAAGCGGTGACCATGGCTCTGATACCAATTGAAAGGTCCTAAATGGCTAGAGAGGGGGTGAATTGCCTATAAAAATTTGTACAAATACACTAGAGCAAGAGATTAGTACACTAAATGGCGAAATGCAATTTTGCTCTAGCTCTACGAGGGTTGCAAGCCATCTATTCAACAATTCTAGTTGCTATGATCACTAGGCACAAACAATGGCTGTCACTACTCACTAAGAGCTCTCAACAAGTCTACACTAAAGACCTCCACTAGGTGATACTAAACAAGCAAGCAAGACAAGCTATCAAAACTAAATACACTAAAGAGCTTGACAACTAATTTGCAAGGAATGTAAAAGAGTGAGTATGGTGATTATACTGCCGCGTCAAGGAATGAACTAATCACAAGATGAATACCAATTCAATCACCAGGAGAATACTAAAGGGCAAGAGACAACCAATTTTTCTTCCAAGGTTCATGTGCTTGCCGGCATGCTAGTCCCCGTTGTGTCGACCAATACTTGGTGGTTCGGCGATTAATAGGTATCACACACCTAGCCCACCACAATAGGCACCGCAAGAACCAACACACAAGTGAGGTAACTCAATGACACAAGCAATTTACTAGAGCCACCTTGTGGCTCTTCGTCGGGGAAGGTGCAAGACCCCTCACAATCATCGGAGCCGACCATGAATAATCACCAACACATGCCAAATCTCCTCCACTGCTCCAAGCCATCTAGGTGGTGGCAACTACCAAGAGAAATAAGAAATCCACAGCTACAACGATCTCCAAGTGCCACTAGATGCAATCACTCAAGTAAATGCACTAGAAATCACTCCTAATCTCACTATGATGATGAATCAATGATGGAGATGAGTAGGAGGTGTTTGCTTAGGCTCATAAGGATGTCAAGTATGTCAAAGTGCCAAGAGAGTCATCCCCAAGCTGGCCAAACACTATATATAGATGCCCCCAAAGGAATAGAGTCGTTAGACTCACACTACTGCCTTTCACGGGGCGACCGGACGCATAGATGGATGTGACCGGACGCATGCACCCAACGTCCGGTCCACCATTGCTGTCCACATGTCTCCTCCATTCAACCTCCACCATGAGATCTCAACGGCTAGAATCTGATCCCCAGCGGTTAAGTCATGACCGGATGCACCGCATACGCCACCTTACGCTCGAGCCATCGGCGTCCGATCATTTACAGAGAGTAACTAGGGCGCGAAAATACTGACTGGACATGTTAGGTCAATGTCGACATGATGCACCCCAGCGTTCGGTTAGCTCTCAGCGTCTATGCGCGCGCCTACCGAGCTGACGTCACCCTTCACCTAACGCTGCACCGTTGTGTTCACGTCACCTATGCAGAAGATGACCAAACATGTAGGTGCGTGAAAACCTACATCCGGTCGCTCTCTACTGCTCTCAGTCAGCCGTGCTTCTTTGCCTAAAAATGACCGGACACGGCGCTGGAGTCAAGTCCAGCGTTCGGTCAGGGACCGACGCCATCTTTTCTTTTTCTATCTCCTTAAACACTTCGCCCTTGCTTCCAACTTGCTAATCACAAAGTGTAGAACTTGTGTGCACATGTGTTAGCATTTTCCAAATCATTTTACAAGGGTCAAAGTTAGCACACTAGGTTCCTAAATGCAATGCGTGAATCATGTCACCTAGTGGCACTCTATAAACCATTTAGCCAAAGATTTACCCTATTTATAGTATGGCTATCGATCCTAAGTGCACTTACACCCTCTATGGTGTCTTAAGTGCCAAAACAGAAACCTATCAAATACCTTTGCCTTGATCATCTTGGTTTTTGTTTTTCTCTTTCTTCTTTTCCAAGTTGAGCTTGATCATCTTCAACATATGTCCATCTCCATCTCCATGGACTTCATCACCATGCTCCACACTTGGATTGCACCAACCTAGCTCATTTCAAAACTCATGACAAAGGTTAGTGCTAGGTTTCATCAATTATCCAAAACCAAACTAGGGCTTTCAGACTGTTAAGTTGAACTTCCACCTAGAGCAAAGGTTACGCTTACTCACAACTATACAATGGACAAAGCCTTGAATTGACAGTTTTGTGCGAAATAAGTTTCACCCAGGCTCTTTACTAATACTAGGTTGCAAAAGCATCCCCTCTGGTTGGAGCATATAAGTCATACTCATGGCCCATTCATGAGTATCTAGAGATCACCCAAATCTCATAGATTGTGACTAGCAGTCAAACTCACATAGGTGTGTTTCTCAAAAGATGTTTGTAGGACAACATCTTTGCTTCAACAAGCCACTTTAAAACACATTAAGGTATAAAACCAACCTGCCTTACAGAAAAGAAAAGAAGTACATCTGACATGGGTTTAATTAAGGGTCTTTCCTCACAGCCTACCTATGGCTTGTTTCACCATCCTACTTCATGGGATCTCTGATCACATAGAATAGGTTACCACCATGATAGACTTCATGTGGGTCTCAAGCCTATTTCACTCGATGCACCATCTATCATATTATGTGACAGTCCCTTAGTGAATTGATCTGCTAGATTTTTAAACGTGTGGACATAGTCTATGTTTAACATGCCCTATGGACTTCATGTTATCCTTAGAACTGTTTACCTTAGTTATCACAGTATGGTTGTCATAGTTCAAAGAAATAACCGGTATAGGTTTCTCTACAACCGACAAATCCATAAGGAGTTCACGAAGCCACTCGGCCTCAGCGCCAGCGGTGTCTAATGCTATGAGTTCTGCTTGCATTGTTGACTTTGTTAAAATGGTCTGCTTGCAAGACTTTCAGGAAACAACACCACCTCCAAGCAAGAACATATATCTGCTTGTGGAATAAAGCTCATCAGCATTAGAAATCCAGTTAGCATCACAAAAACCCTCTAGTACCTTTGTGTACCCAGTATAGTGAATGCCATAGCTCATAGTACCTTTCAGATAGCGTAATACTCTCTGAAGATCACGCTAATGATTATCTCCCAGATTAGACATAAATCGGCTTAGTTTGCTCACAATAAATGAGATATCATGCATCATGCAGCTAGCTAGATACATAAGTGAACCAATGATTTGGGAGTATCTCAATTGATCCCTTGCTAATCTTTGATTTTTCCTTAATAGCACACTAGGGTCATAAGGCGTAGGAGCAGGTTGACAGTCACTAAACCCAAAGTGACTCAATACCTTTTCCACATAGTGAGATTGCGAAAGTGTAATCCCACCATTGCCTTCTCTTAGCAGCTTGACATTAAGAATAACATCAGCTTCTCCCAAGTCTTTCATCTCAAAATTATTAGACAAAAGGTCTTTAACCTCCTTAATCACATTAAGGCTGGTTCTAAAGATTAGTATGTCATCAACATATAAAAACAAGATCACTCCTTCGCCCCCACCATATCGATAGTACATACATGTGTCAGCTTCATTCACAACAAAGCCGGCATATGTCAAACTTCTCATGCCACTGCTTAGGAGCTTGTTTCAGGCCATTTAAGGACTTCAATAACTTACACACCATGCCCTCTTGACCATTTGCGACAAATCCATCTAGCTGATCCATATAGATCTCCTCTTCTAACTCTCCATTTAGGAAAGCCGTCTTTACATCCATCTGATGAATGATAAGGCCATGAGAGGCAGCCAGAGAAAGTAACATTTGAATTGTGGTCAATCGAGTAATAGGTGAATAAGTATAGAAGAAATATTCACCTTCTTTCTGAGTATAATCCTTGGCCACAAGCCTTGCTTGTATCTCTCAATTATACCATCAGGCCTAAGCTTTTTCTTGAACACCTATTTGCATCCAATTGGTTTACATCCATAAGAATGTTTAACAATTTCCCAAGTTCCATTAGACATAATTGAATCCATCTCACTCCGTACTGCTTCCTTCCACAAGTCAGCATTAGGAGAGGAATATGCCTCTTCTATGGTTCTTGGTATATCATCCACAAGGTACACAATGTAGTCATCACCAAAAGACTTTGCAGTCCGTTCTCTTACTCTTTCGAGTGACTACAATGTCATCCTCCTCAAGATTGTGCACATGGGGTTCCTCAGAATGTTCTATCAGAATAAATTGCTCATGGGGTATTATAGATTCATGACTAGTTGTGCTAGGTGTATTTTTCATAGAAAATTCACTTTTAAAAATTTAGCGTCTCTAGACTCCATGATAGTACCAACATGCATGTTAGGTACCCCAGAATTTATAATTAAGAATCTATATCCAACATTGTGAATAGCATAACCAAAGAAAACACAATCAACAGTTTTAGTCTAGGTTTGCGCTTTTTGTTAATTGGCACATTCACTTTGGTCAAACAACCCCAAGTGCGCAAATATGAGAGATTTAATCTTCTCTTTTCCTATTCCTCAAATGGTGTGATTTCTTTATTCTTTGTAGGAACTCTATTCAGGACATGACATGCCATCAAAATAGCCTCACCCCACCATTCCTTAGATAGACCCGCTGTCTCCAACATTGCATTAACCAACTCAGTTAGAGTGCGGTTCTTTCCTTCAGCAATCCCAATGGACTGTGGTGAATATGGCGGTGTCCTTTCATGAATAATTCTATGTTCTACATAGAATTCAGAAAATTCACTTGAAAGTATTCTCCACCACGATCAGACCTTAACCATTTAACTTTCCTCTCAAGTTGATTTTCTACTTCAGCTTTATAGATCTTAAAATAAAGCAACGCTTCATCTTTTGTTTTTAACAGATACACATAGCAAAATCTAGTACAATTGTCTATAAAAGCCATGAAGTATCTTTTACCACTTTTAGTCAACTCTCCATTCATCTCACATATCGGAATAGACTAGTTCTAATGGCGCCAAGTTCCTCGTCTCTGCAGTCTTGTGAGGCTTACAAGGTTGCTTAGATTGCACACACACATGACACTTAGAACCTTTGACCAAATTTATTTTTGAGATTAAATTCAGATTTGCAAGCCACAATAGACAACCAAAATTAATATGACAAAGACGTGAATGCCAAATATTTGACTCATTAGGGATAATAGCATTGTTCACAATCTTATTGCACACATCATCATGCAAGGATAAGCGGAGCAAGCCTCCACAATCATAACATTTACCAATAAAAGTTCCATACTTTAACAGTACATATTTATTGGACATGAAGACAATTTTATAAACATCTCGACAACATTGAGAGCCGCTAACTAGATTCTTTTAGATGGAGGGGACATGCTGCACGTTCTTCGACAGCACCGTCTTTCTCGAAGTAAACTTCAGAATGACCGTATCAACACCAAGAACATGCGCATGGGACCCGTTCCCCATCAGCAAGGCTCTAGTCCCACTGACCTGATAAGAAGAAAACAAAGAAGCATCAGCACACACATGAATATTAGCCCTAGTGTCCATCCACAACTCAGGCGAATGACAAACTAAAAGAACAGTAGGTAAAGAATTACCATACTCAAATGTTCCTCCTTCAGCCTCGCTAACAACCATGTTTGCAGATTTCTTCTCTTGCTTAAATTTGCGGTCTAGGCTTGAACTTGCCCAATGCTCATCACTCCTGCAAACAAAGCATTCACCATCTTTTGTTGTTCTTTTTCTTCTTAAAAGTGGTTGTTTGTTTAGGTTTCGAGTTGTTCTCTTGCTTGTTCTTCTTCTTTTATTATGAGATGCATTTGAATTTTTCTTCTGCGCCATATTGGCACTAGAAGACTCAACGCCTTTCCCACGTGTCTTTTGCTCTCGCCCTCTCCTCAACATCAAGAGACCCAATAAGCCCAGCCACGCTAAACTCTTGTCTCTTGTGTTTTAGGGAGATAGCAAAATCCTTCTAAGAAGGTGGTAGCTTGGCGATAATATCGCCGGCCATAAACTTGTCAATCAACACACATGGAAACTGTTCGAGTTCCTTAGCTAGTGTCTGTATCTCATGAGCTTGCTTGACCACAGAATGGTTGTCAACCATTTTATAATCAAACAGTTGCTCCATGATGTATAGCTCGCTACTGGCGTCAGAAACACCAAACTTTGCATCAAGTGCATCCCATAAATCCTTGCCTGTCGTGCAAGTGATGTAGTTGTTCTCATACTTACTATGAAGTGCACTAATCATGGCGCCTCGAAACAGGTTATCGACTGCTAAGAACTTTTGCTCCTCCTCATGAGTAAATTATTTAGGCTTTCCCTATGCGACATGATAGCAGTTCATAACAGTTAACCAGAACACCATCTTAGCACGCCATATCTTGTAATTTGTTCCATCAAAGTCATTTGGCTTCAAAGCAGCAGCAAAACCACTAACAGAAAATTGTCTAATATCAGGTTTTTGGATTTTTAGGAATTTAGGCATTTTCATGTTAAAATTAATCCACAAAATAATAGCAAATTTGTGATGACAAATATATGCACATGTGTGATTTTACTACTACTCAGATTAACAACAAATATGTTTATGAACAACATACTGATCATAGCAAAAAAGAGATTGAATTTAACCAATTTGAGAATGGAGATGTACCCTGCGGAGGGACCCATGCTCAAGGCACCGGTGGCTCTAGTCCCACTCATGATGAGTTGCTTAAAGTCGTGGACCACACTCGGTGCAAGAAGATATACGCAGTGTCGTTCTTCGAACGTCCACCGGAAAGTAGACAAAGCCGATCCGAGGACGAAGAGACACCACTAGGAAGGAGATGAAGAAGAAGACGGCGAGCAGTCGTGGAGACGCTCCCCAAAAACCTGATCGCCCGCACACACCCGAGCAGGTGTCCTGATGCGAACGCCGGTTCCAGAGGCCTGCTCTCCCACACTCCGTGCGTGTGTACTCGGATGCAACTCGACAGGAGAAGGTGTGCTATGGCTTCCGTTCGGTTCGGCGACAGGGAGACTTATGCCGGAGGGATCAGGGAGACGAAGAGTCGAAGTGATTACGAGTAATCACCACCGAAGTGAATGGTAACTAACCCGTAAGTAACTCCTCCACATTAGCGCATGTACCCCTTCCTCTTCCTTAGCCAACCCAAGTGGCAAAACCAACCTGTGCTCGTGCATGACACGCAACGCAACGCTTGCCATGGCTCGGCTTGGCGGCAGCGCGCGCGTGTGGCATGCCTTTGTTCTCTTTCAACTTCTCTATAGGTGCACACGTGTGTAGCATATTTAAGTTGAGTCAACAATCAGTCAAAATCTCATACGATACTAAAACTATATTGTACCATAGCAATTAATATAGGCCTAGAATTAATTGATTTATTAAATAAAATATGGGCCTAAACACATATAATATTCAACAGGCACATCATATGTATGAGAGCATGCAGCAGGGCCCATCTTATAATACAATAGTGATCACTGGTTAGTTGAGCACATGGATTATGCTTATTTTTCTTCATATTGCAACATATAAAATGAACCAAATGTGTCATGTGTGCCCCAATTATAACAACTTTAGGACCTTTTTAAATTTTAATCTACCAACCAAAATGCGAGCAACGAGGCATGATGCGCCAATGATCGAGTGCTTCTCCAACAATTCTTTAGTGCTGCCTGCGGGGACACGTATAATATACATGGGGCATTAGCAACTAACTCCCTTCACTAGTAGAGAAACGACTTTTGATCCACTTCGAAATTTGGCTTTAGTCCCGGTATTTTTCGTGCCCGGGACTAGAGAAACCTTTAGTACCGGTTGATAGCTCTAACCGGGACTAAAGGTCCTGCCCAACGGCTACTGTGGCAGCCTTTTGTTGCAGGGGACCTTTAGTCCCGGTTGGAGCTACCAACCGGGACTAAATGTTAACTTTTACTCCCGGCTGGTCCCTTCAACCGGGAGTAAAAGTCTACTCCCGGTTAGGCTCCGTCCGAGATTATAAATGAACCTTTAGTCCCGGTTGCTGTCTTCAACCGGGACTAAAGGTCTCCAACCGAATACGGGAGCGACGTTTTGTTCAACCGGGACTAGTACGTAGAGTAGCTGCTACATAGTACGTACTGATAGCTAGCTGATCCCGGCTAGTACGTAGGAACTAGCTAGCTAGTACATTTTGTTCACCGTCAGTACTGACATGTCCGAGACTAGTACATAGCTGTTCACCATCAGGACATGTCAGTACGTGTCTCTTTGCTAGCTTGCTGCTACGTACGTAGGAAATCAATTAGTCCCGGCTGGTATTACGAGCCAGGACTAAAGATATACTTTTAGTCCCGGCTGGTATTACCAGCCGGGACTAAAGGTCTTTTAGTCCCGGGTGTTTATAGGAGCTTCGATGGGCCGGCCCAGTACGCAATATACTGGAATTGCTGGCCAGTCCCACCTATTAGCACCACCTCGCTTGTTCAGAAAAGTGAAAGCTAACTTAAAAGCTCAGCTCTCGAACCATGCAGCACGAACTTGAACAGGATCTGCTCTATGGGATTGTACCGCTGATCCTTGACTAAAGGTCCTTCGTACTATAGTTTATACAAAATGTTGAACATTATAAACGTACGTATATTCTAGCAGCGTAGAATGCGTATTCAAAAACCAAAACGAATCATCAATTAAAAAAAGAAAAAAAAGAAAATAGAAATAGAAACAAAAAAAAAGAAAACCTTTAGTTCGGTAGCAGCGTGAAAATAGAAAAAAAAAGGAAAATAGAAATAGAAACAAAAAAACCTGGTAGCAGCGTGAAAATAGAAATAGAAACAAAAAAAAAGAAAAAAAAAACCTTTAGTCCCGGTTGGTATTATCAACCGGGACTAAAGGGTTTAGCCCCGGTTGGTATTACCAACCGGGACTAAAGGTCCACCTTTAGTCCCGGGTGCGAAACCGGGACTAAAGGAGGGGTCCTTTAGTCCCGAATTCGTGCTCCCGGTTCCAAAACCGGGACTAAAGGGGGTTGCGAACCGGGAGTAAAAGTAGTTTCTCTACTAGTGCTTTCATCGATCAGACGATCACGTGAGACGCCAGAGAGTAGAAGCGATACGTCATCGCCATATGGACCGGTCCTTTTCCTCATTTCAGGATTATTTTGCGTGCCTGCTGCTCGTGTATGTTGGTGCGCCGGCATCTTTCCCTCCGGTAGGTCATCGTGGGTATTTTATTGGTCCCAAATATTGTTGAACAAGTTTTCTTCGACACATATACAATTGTACGGTCCACGCTTAGTTTATGCATTACTGGTGCTACGGGTTTCACAAACAATACTCGGTTGTGTCTGTGGGAAGAAAAAAAATCACTGCCCCAGGGAGAGGACGAAAACGGATGAAGATTCGTTGTGTGCTTTTCAAGAAAAAAAAAACGTGCCAAGCATTCAAGCTTACTGCACATACATAGTTACTATACAGACACAGGCAGGCAGGCTGTCAATAATGCAATTAGAAGTTCAGAAGTTAATAAAGCTGGAATGGCTATGCGCATATGTGTCTATCGCGAATTTGTAGTTCTAGAATTGGTTAAACTCAAGCGCAGCATATACACGACGAGCGCGCATGCCGTATTCTACGTACGTACACGGGCAGTAAAGCTGGTACACACGGGAGAGGGCACATGCAGCGGGTGCATGATGCATGCAGCTGGGGCGATGGCCGGGCAAGCAAGGCATCCATCCATACAGGTCGTTGGGTGCCGTCGCGTAAAGTATCACCGGGCGGCACGCGAGGAGCACAGCCAGGAGGAAGATCAGACTATCAGACAGAGGAACCGCGATCGATTGCGGTCGGCAATTTGATCGCGCGCTCTGCTCTCTGCCCGCCATGCAAATGCAACCTCCGCCGAATTTTTTTTGTTTTTTAGTCTTTTTTTTAAAGAATTTTACAAATACGCCTCTAACGGTATCCTTTCAAAAAAAAAGATCCTGACCTCAGCGTCGTGACAATTGGCGATGAACTTACACGTCGCGGCGTCAATTGCTCTGACGTCGAGATCCAGGGTTATTTTCTGCATGTCGTTGACGTGGCTACCTATGTGGCGCGGATGTGTCCTGAGCTCAGCGTCGTCGATCTTGGCGTCGAGCTCGGCACCGTAGATCTTGGCACCGAGCTCGACGCCAATTGCTACCGCGCCGAGCTATGGAAAGTGACAAATTTGAATTTTTATCATGACTTGGATATTGAGAAATGGGACTAACTCTAGATTTTTTACGGTGACTTGTTGTTTGATCACTTAAAACAATCTAGAAATACTTAAGATAAAAAATTTGCCTACCCAAATAGAACTATAGCATGTCCGGGCGGCACAGTGTAGAGCTCAACTCCTACAGCACGGCCAGGCGATGCAGGGCACGACTCCATGCGTTTGTTGCATTGCTAACCAGAGTAGTAGTACGTACTGTGTGCATGCATCAGTGCATGCAACGAACCGTACATGCATGTGCAGGCATGCAACCACGGACGCAACACACCTCACCTATAAGCACGTCATGACCTATAAGCACGTGGAAATATGGCTAAGTTTAGAATTTATGACCGTGGCTAAGTCTGGTTTTTTACCGTGGCTAAATCAAAACTTGACGAGACTTGTTTTGTTGTCATCTCCTCAGAGAGTATTCAAACTCGTAGTACGGTATTAAATTAAATTGAGTTACTATACAAATTTGAAAGATAAAATGTCGCAAACATGTAAATTCTCTGCCGGCGATCAGGGAATTAGAAAGATTTGGAGGGACCTAAACAGCACTGTATTCAAAGTTGTGGTCACTATGCGGCCATGTTAGAGACTGATTTAGGTTTAGGTCCAAAAGCAAAGTTTGTTGTACTCAACTCAAACTACAACTTCTATTAAAGATCGAACTTCATATCTAGAAAAGAAACTATAGTTTTACCCTGGTCAGAATAGCATCATGAAAAAAAATAAGTTAACTATTGATCCAACACTTATAAGTATTTTTAGGCTAGTTCGTGAACATAAACCCGAGATCATTTTTTATCTTTAAGTATTCCTGACTGTTTTAAGTGATCATACAGCAAGTCACTGTAAAAGCTCTAGAGTTAGCCACATTTCTCAATATTCAAGTCATGATAAAAATTTAAATTTAGCAATTTCCATAGCTCGGCGCCGTAGCTACTGGCGCCAAGCTCGGCCCCGTAGTAGTTGGCAAGATCCACGGCGTCGAGCTTAGGATAGATCCGCGCCACGCAAGTAGCCACGTCAACGACACGCAGAAAATGACCCTGAACCTCGACGCCGATTGCTTTGGCGCCGAGACGTATAAGCTCGGCACCAATTATCATAGCGCCGAGGTCCGGGTCTATTTTTTTAAAGGATACCAACACGTTAGGTGTGCATTTGTGAATTTTTTTTAAAAAAAATGGGCTAAAAACAAAAAGAAAAAGTCGGCCTCCGCGGCTTCCAAAGAAAGCAAAACCACGGCAGCCTTTCTTTCACCGTCGCAAGTCGCAAGTCGGAACGCAAGGGAGAAAAAGAGGAAACTCAACACAGGGGAAAGGAAGCGCACAATGCAAGGACGAGCGCGTACGAAAGGGAGCAGCTCTGTCCAGATCCCTGACACCACCACCTGACGATTTTATCCGAAGCCACAGTCACCTCGCTCTCGCGCGCGGGCACAGCCACGCGCCGCGCGACACGTAGCGCGGGGGCCTCGATCGATGGAGACGGCCGCCGCCTGGTGCTGGTGCCTGGCCTGGTGCTGGTGGTGACCGGGCCCGTCTGACCGAAGCGAAAGCGAGAGGACCCGTGCGCCAAGCGCCCCAGCAGCCATCAACAGCGGATGCGGATCAGCATGCCGTCACCGACACTCGCGGGCGGTCAGGTGTACCGAACGACGCCATCGCAGTCAGCGCGCAAGAAAAGCTAAGAACGCCGTCGGAAACGCATAAAAAAGGGATCGTTTTTTTTGCCGAACGCGTGTGGGCGGCCGGGCGGGAGACGCCGAGACGGCGACCTCCGAACGGAATTGCGGTGGAGGTGCAGGACTGCAGGCACGATGACACGAGTGCTGCAGGATCCTGCGGAATGAAGTGTTCTCAGAGTCGTGTACGAGTACCAGAGTACCCGTACCAGAAAGTGACAGGGAGGGGGTGTTTAGTTACCCAAAATTCAAACTTTGGCACTATGCAAAAAGAAGATTCTCCGTCACATCAAACTTGCGGTACATAGAGTACTAAATATTGACGAAATTAAAAACTAATTGCATACTTTGGTTGTACTTTGCGAGACGAATATTTTGAGCCTAATTAATCAACGATTAGACAATTATTACCAAATACAAACGAAATGCTACAGTATACTGAGTAAATTTGTCACTGCCGATTCCAGGCAACTAAACTAACTAGGGTGATGATCGGCACAGGCACAAGCAATCGGGCCGGGAGTGCCTGCCTAGTGTACGATGTCAAACAAAAAAAATAGTACCAGACTTACCTCTACAGGTTAGTAGTGAGGGCTTATTTAGATTGCAAGTTTTTTCACTCTCTTTATCGTATCAAATCTTTGGACACATGCATAGAGTATTAAATGTAGATAAAAAAATAACTAATTACACAGTTTGATTGTAAATTACGAGATAAATCTTTTGAGCCTAGTTAGGCTATGATTGGACAATAATTGTCAAATACAAACGAAAGTGTTACAATACCAAATACTGATTTCTAATTCCAATCTAAACGAGACCTGAGTAGTATTTTACAGGTGGAGGGCAGGAGAGACCTGTAAGAAAATCTTCTCGTTGCGTAGAAAAAGACATTCATCAGCTAGCTAGCTAGGGCTTCTACAACTGCAGTTTAGCAGTCCTGTCGGTGTACGCCTACTGCTGCTTCTAGTGCGAAAGCACTTTTGCGGCGCATAAAAATAAAGCTATAGCCACGTTAGGTGGTGTTTGGTTACACCTTCTAAATTTTAGTTGTTGTCTTATTGAATATTTGAACATATACATAAAGTATTAAATATAGACTAATTACGAAATTAATTGCATAGTTTACGATTAATTTGCGAGACAAATCTTTTAACCCTAATTAGTTCATGATTTGATAATGTGGTGCTACAGTAAACATATGCTAATGGCAGATTAATTAGGCTTAAAAATTTATCTCGTGGAGTACTGACGAATTATGTAATTTATTTTTTTATTAGTATCATAACACCCTATGCAATATCCTCCCAACACACCTTCTAGTTTGATTGTTTTAGATGCCTCCATCTGTTACATGGGTAGATGTTTATTAATTATTGGGTGGCAGACACATGCATTTCTCTTGTTTGTTCTAGACTAACGCCTGTTCGCTTTGCTGAAAAGTTCTGGCTGAAAGTACTGTTCGTTGATTTATTGTGAGAGAAAAACACTGTTCATTCACTGAAATAGTATGACTTATAAGACAAGCAAACAGGGAATAACATGAGCATATATGCCTAAATTTTCTTCATCTTTAGCCTAAGTTCACTCGTCAGCCTGGCTTATCAGCCATGATATAGTGTTTTTCTCTCACAACAAAAGAGCCGCAGCCAGCTTATTAGTCGTAAAAACCATCAGACGAACAACTTGTTTATTCGTGGACTGTAATTTTTATCGACACTGCTAACGTCCGAATGTTCGGACGGACGCCCGTGGTTGCAGTCCATCTATGCGTCTGATGGCGCGCCTGCCGCTCCTAGGAAACCGTGCCCCCTTCATCCCTCTGTTCGGCCGCCCACGCCCCCTCCAATTTCTGTCTGCGCCCCCTCCGCTTGCCGCACCCGCATGCGGTGCGGGGACCTCCTACGCCCCTGCTGCCATCGCCCTCCGCTTTCCGCGCCCATTGTCGAGCAGCGCTCCATCCCTCCGCTCCCCCATGGGCATGCACGGCGCGCAAGCAGCTGCAACAGACGGTTGTAGCAGATGGGTCACATTTGCAACATCCCGATCTGCTTTTAAAATATCCAGATAAAACACTTGTGAAAGCATCTAGGCCCCTAGTTGGATTTCGATGATTAATGACAATACAAGATTACTATGACTAACGTGTGTTTTGCAGAGGCAAATAAAGTTAGGTCACGGTAATGGAGATTGATTGGGCAATCGAGGTTGTCATGCCCCTACAATGAAAATCGTTTCGGTTTTCAAAGGATTGACGACAAGGTTAAGGATGACTAGTTCTAAGTGTCGATTGGAGTTGGAGAGACACTTAGAGTAGTTTAGGACTTTGTTTTTTTTCCTTTGGCCGTACTATTAAGGGGGGTATGGACGGGTAGCTTGACCTAGTTGAGTCTAGTGAGTTAGGTGTGGTGCACACTTGTTAAAACTAGCTCTAGGTAGCTCCTATGAATGCCTAAGATCCTTTGGAGCAAACTTTATTCACATATGATCGAGAATTGGAAGTGAATGGAGGGTCAAATACTGACCGGACGCTGGCTCCGGTGCGACCGGACGCTGGCCGCAGGGTCCGGTCAGTTCATTTGACCGAGGAGAACAAGTCTGGTGTGATCGGACGCTGGAAGGTCAATGTGACCGGATGCTGAGGGCCAGCGTCCGGTCGACTCCAGTAAGGGTCCAGACTTGAGAAAGTGTGACCGGACACGTCCGGTCAGTGGTGACCAGACCCTGAGTATCCAGCGTCCGGTCGATTACAGTAAGCATCCAAGAGCGACCGGACGCGTCCGGTCAGTACTGACCAGACCCTGACAGCGTCCGGTCATCACTTGAAAACTGTTGCGCGGGTTGAACTGACCGGAGCGTCCGGTCATCTCGCAGAAGCTCATAACGGTTCGTTTTTCAGGCTGCCTTATAAATAGAAGCTCCACTCGTGTGTGGAGTTACTTTTGCTCATTCCAACAGCTGAGAAACACGTTTGTGAGTGCCAAGAAGAGCAAGGTCCTAGTGAGGTGTTTGTGATTTGAGAATCCAAGAGTGAAACCTCATTAGTGAATCAAGAGTAGACAAGTGTGCATCCATCTTCTCATTAGGCTTCGCGTGGTCAAGTGAGAGTTCGTGCTTGTTACTCTTGGTGATCGCCATCACCTAGACGGCTTGGTGGTGATTGGGAGCTTGGTGATCACCCGGCGGAGCTTGTGGGTGACCCAACTCAAGTTGTGAGCGGCTTTGGGTGATTCGCGGCGACGGAGTGTCGAAGAATCAACCCGTAGAGAGCACTTGATCCTTGCGCGGATCAAGGGGGAGCTACACCCTTGCGCGGGTGCTCCAACGAGGACTAGTGGAGAGTGGCGACTCTCCGATACCTCGGCAAAACATCGCTGCGTTCCTCTCTCCATTTACTTTGAGCATTTACTTTGAGTATTTACTTTGAGCAATTCAATACTTGTCTTTACATTCGTAGATTTGCTATGCTAAAGTAAGTTTGGAACATAGGTTGCAAGTCTATTGTGCGTTAATTTGATAGAAACACTTTTCTAAGCACAAGGGGTTAATTGGGCTATCCGTAGGACTTGATTATTGCAAGAAAATTTAGAATTAGCCCAATTCACCCCCCTCTTGGGCATCTTGATCCTTTCAACTTGCAACATACGTACGAAACAGATGAAACACTTGTAACATGGGCCTGAACACTTGTGAAATACTTGAAAACTCTTGAAAGCCATCGCAAACATAAGCAGCATCCAGATAAAACACTTGCAACATACGTGTGAAACATATGCAACATTCAGATAAAAACACTTGCAACGAACTTATGAAAAAATAGATGAAACATTTGGAACATACACTTGAAGCATACGTGTATAGCCATTGCAACATATGCAATAACACATCTACTTTTGCAACATCAAGATAAAACACTGCAACATTTATATAAAACATCTGAAACACTTGAAACATTAAGCTTGCAACATGCGCTGCATAATGTCACCTTGCTGCTGACGAGGTACTTGAGCAGTGCGGGCACACCAGTGAAGGAGAGCACCGCGACGACCAGGAGCTTACCACACGCCGAAGTCGAGGCCCCGCCAGGGAGGTCTGCGTTGATGTGCCCGAAGGAGGTCGTCATCGTTGTCTCCCACGCCGCTGAAGACGTCTGACTCCTCAACCACGCCGGCGCATCGGGCTGAGTTGTGGCGAGGCCGGAGCCAGTTCCCAGCCCCCGCCAGTGTTGCTCCTGCTGGGTTCAAGTAGCCACAAGCTCCGGGCCTCCAACACCTCTCTAGTGGCGGCTTCAAAGATCCCGTCAAGTTTTGAATTATTGGTGGCTTGGTGTTGAAACTCTACACAGTTCCTGCTAGAGGGATTGGTGGAGAACTGGATATCTCTGGTACCTGCCGAATCATATGGAAATCACATCGAGATCTCTCACACACTATATTGATTTATCTAATAATTTATCTCATGAATTTGGAGAGATTTGGTCTTTGGGAATACACGCATAGTTGTTGGTGGCTGAAGCGACGCTTGGTCTACATCGTTTGTTGCCGACGAGGTTCTGGAGGAGTGCGCGCGACGCGGCGGCAGAGGCGGCGTGGAGCAGGATGGGGGCTCCGCACGGTGCGCAGCGGCAAGGCAGAGTGGGGCTGGCGCCCGATTTTGTCACGGGGTAGAGATGGAGGAGAAAGCATAGAGGGAAGAAGTAGACCGATTGCCTGTTGGGCCTAATCCTGCGCAGGCCTAGGAACAGGGCATCCGGGCGCACATGCCCGGACGAATGCCCTGAACAGAGCATTAGCGAATTTTTACCGATCCGTTTGTCCGTAGGATGATTTCAATTTATAGGTCAGAGTGCGAGACTTTGACTCTACCGGACCAGTTTCGGTAAACACGACTAGTCGCCCAAGCCAAGTCTGTGGGAACCATCTGTAAAATACAAGAGTTTTTATAACTTGAAAAAAAGGTGAAGCCAATGAGTCCACATGAGCAAAGCCTAGACGAAAACAAACATAGTTATGGAGAATTTAATCAAACTAATTTTGATATTGTTAAAGGGAAAGAAAGTTGACTTAAGAGTGGTTGAATTACAATTTAGAACTAAGATAGTGCTACGTGCATGTGTTTTGGTTGCCATCAAATCACCCAAGATTCATTGCCTGATGCACCTACCTTGAACAATCTCTTCAAGTCCTAGCAGGGTGAGTGATTCATCTTTTAACTAGAAATTACCAGACACACATCATGAGCGCGCGGAGCCTTCACGACGCCTGCATCTTATCTTAAGTGGCATGACAATTAGTTGAAACTTCAATTCCATCACTAGTAGCTAATGCCTAATGCTCACCACCTAATGCCCACCCAGGCTAAAACATCCAGTGCCGTACTGGAAACGCAGGTTCATGCATGAGCTAACGCAGTTGGACACGCACTTTAATTGATACGCAAAACACCTTTATTTATCAGAAGAAGAAAAAACGCAAATCATGGATGAGCTAAAAAAAGGGCGGCTAAATTTTCCAAAAGCGGGAAGCAGCAAGCTGGGATACGAAACCAGAAGTGAGCAGAAACGAGGTAGAAGGAGGCGAGAAAAGGTAAAATAAAGGAGGAAAGGCGGCCAGGGAAACGAAGGTTTGACATGAAGCTCTGGAATTTGTATTTTGCAACGGCAAAGAAAGAGCGCGAGAGCGGCAGGAAGAAGCCTGGCAGCCACGCAAAGCGGCCGCCAGATCCCGCAGAAGCGGACACGACACGATGGAGCTCGCTCCCGCAGCCGCCTGCCCCACTATAGGCAGCTGGTGCTAGTGCGCGACGTTTGCAGGCTCCCCTTTTTACCCTTGTTTGCCTGCCACCGCTCGGCTGCACGTGTGTGTCGGGCTTTCTGACGGCGCAAGTGCAACGGCCAAAAGCGCGAGCTCGATCGCGTTCAAAAGTTTCGTCTCACCCCTGTCCTCTGTGCACCGCAACAGAGGTTGGATAATGTAATGACCATCGTGCATGCTTATCCGGTCCTGATATATAGCATTCATAATTTCATACCGATGACACGCTAGGACTAGGGATAGGAGTGGAGACGTGACCTCTTAGATGGGCTACGTTGGGCTTATGCTTTTCAGTCCAATGTTCGTTTCGCGTGCTCAACCGGAAATGCTTCTGTTTGCGCAAAGGACGTAACTTCCAGCGCCTCCACACTGATACGGATGTGGGAGTACACAACTAACCACAGATACTCTAATCGCGAGTCTAGTAGTTTAGAGAAATTCTGAATCACATTACATTGACGAGCTATGCATGCCTGCGCGCGCGACTTGATTAGCATAATAGCGTCTTCCCGCTAGCGGCTTGCCATGGCTGTTGTTACCTCAAGAGCGGTTCTCATTCTCACTTTGGTGATGGCTAGTTCGGTGTACAATGGTTGACCACATGTATTTAAGGAAGAGAGGATTTTGGATGAAACTTCCACTCTACGTACCGGTGCCGACAATAGTGACACCTTTCATCATATGTTTCTTCTTAAAATTGTTTTCACGCGTTCTTCTACTTCCTCATACCCTGTTCATTTGAACTTATCAGCCTGCCTTATCAGCTATAGAACAATGTTTTTCTCTCACGACAAATTAATTACCGAACTGAACTAAGAGCGCTTTCTTACGACAGGAGATAAAGCTTCAACCGGCTTATCAGCCGCAGAAACCATTAGCCGAACAACTAGTTAAGATTCTTATCTCCTAGGGTTATCTTGATTAAAAAACAATAAGCAAAATTCACGGTTGGTAGTGGGATATATATTATGTTGTGGCATCTTTGAAGATAGTCACGCAACCGGGAATTTTTCAAAGCCCATGCAAGCCTAAAAATGGCCAATGCATGCATGGAAATTAATCCATGCATCATATCACAAACAAAGTTGTTTTTGACATAGTTCTACCCTCCAAGGTTTGCAATAGCCGTTATCAAGGAAAAAGATCTAAAGCCAACACTGTTTTGACGACAATAAATCTGAGCAAATGTTCTCGATGGTCATACCTTAAATCTGTTTCAAGGCATCACAAATGCATGCCTCTCCTTTGTGCATGTTGCTAGGGTCACATTTCGCTACAAGCAAGAAGCTCCGTGGTTTGTTTGTTGTTGTGGTGGTGGCTTGTCTTGTTTGACTATTACTGTGGTGTATTTACGTGGGTGCTAGCTTATTTTTATTTTGCATTTTTATCATTATATCCAATAAAGGTCTAAGAGTTGAGAACCAGGACATTCATCAACTCCAAATATGCATAGAGATCGAGGATGTGTTTTGTTGGACTTTTACCTAGTGCTTTTGCTACAAAAAGTCAACGAAAGGGGTGGGTTCCCATATCTGCTTCTAGGCAAAAGTTGTTTCTTATCCGGTACAAATCTCGCAGCACCTCCCTCCTTCCCCTGACAGTGAAATCAGCAAGTTCCATGAAATTACCCCCCTCCCCTGCCCCGCCCCTGCGTTCTTCTCGATAGTGAACGCACGCGCTAGCCTTAGGGCCGGCGACCCTCGTTGGCTAGCCCAGCAGATCATTTGACAAGCCTTCTCCAACGGTAGTCATCTCGAGGCGCTCGCTTCTGTACTAGAGCCAGGTGCCCCACTCCGGCGACACCCCTAGGTGCCCCACCTCCTCTCCTTCCGTCGTCAATAGGAACGACCACTCACTCGTCCCAGGGCAGAGGTGCGGTCTCATCCTAGGGGAGGCCACGCTCATCTCGACAACGTTCGTCGCCGCCTGATCTACAACTCGGATCCTCAGTGTAAAATGCTACCATTGTATTCATGTGGATCATTTGTTAATGTTGGATGCATATAGTGTTTTATGATCAATTTGCATATAAATAGTCTCTTAGGCTTTAAGGGGTATTTTTTTACCAGACCTATGTTTCACACCTGTTTTAATCAAACAACTTTTAGTTTTCTCACACTTTATATCTCAATATTTTTTTATAGCTCACAGAACGATGTAGTCTTTTTAGTTTTTATTACAACCCACGACCCAACCAAATAGTAGACTCTGAGACAGGATATTCATGGACCCAAATGTACACAAAGACAGATTTGGCGATCAGGATTGAGAAAGCGAATAGTAATGAATGAGTGCTAAGCAAAAAGCATTGACCTGCCTTAAATATAGGCGGATAAGACTGAGCACATTAAGTGACCGCCCACCATTTAACCCGTCTATCTTCTTAGGGACTACAGTTTAAGAGGTGTCATATAAACTGAGCACATTAAGTGACCGCCCACCATCTAACCCGCCTAGCTTTCGGCGTGTTTGATTTAGGACCTAAAGTTTAGGAGGTGTCATATGAGAGTGCCGCATGAGTGTTTGGATCCTAATAAAAAACAAATTATAAAATCCATCAGTAATCCACGAGATGGATTTATTAAATCTAATTAATCCATCATTAGCACATGTTTACTGTAGCACTACATTATCAAATGATTGACTAATTAAGCTTAAAAAATTCGTCTCGTAAAATAGTCTCAATCTACGTATTTAGTTTCGTAAATAGTTTATATCTAATAATCTATGTAATTGTACAACTAAAGTTTAAGAGATGGACCAAACACCCCTTCGTCTCTCTTTTCATGCTGCCCATAAATGGGGCCAGGTCAGGTCAGACGCGTGATCGGACGGCGGCCAAACCACAGCGCACGGCGCACGCGACCCAGCAGACCCACGACGGGCGGCCAACCGGGGGTAATTCCGTCCAAAGAGAGACCCTCCTCGCTCCTCCCCTAGATTCATGGCCACAAAACAAAGCGAAACGGGCTGAGAGCCCACCCGTCTCGGTCCTCCTCTCTCTCTATTCCCCCCCTCCCCCCAGAGCGCTCGTGCGGACCACGAGGAGGAGGAGGAGAGAGAGAGAGGGAGGGAGCCCTAGCCCTGCCCTGCGCGCCGGCGTCGCCAGCCAGGGTTAGGGTCTCCCCGGGCCCCGCCTTCCTTCCTTCCCCGCCGTCTTCTCGCTCTGGCCGATCCGCCCGCCCGACGCGCGGGGGCGCCCAGCGGAGCCAATGCCGTGTGCCTGACCGTCGCTTTGGGATTGATTCCACTCACTCGGAGGTGGCCAGCCAGCCAGCCGAGCTCGCTGTCCTTCCTTGCCGGTACGGCGTTTTCTGAGGAGGTTCCGTGCGAGATCCGGAGGCCGGCGAGATGCAGCACGATCAGCGCAAGAAGGTGGGCTCGGATCTGTACGTTTCGCGACCACTTCGCTGCCAATTTGCGGCGCGTCTGAGTCTGTCTCGTCAGGATTCGGCTGCTCCTGCGACCGTTTTGTTTTGTTCATTTTTGGTCTCCGGCTGCAGAACAATTTGTTTTCTCTCCTACGTTTCCGTTGATGTAAAACTTTGTTGTTTCTAAAGGTCCAGCCTTCTTCTGGTAGTGCTGAAGATCTTTCGGTGCTTACTCCCTCGTTTCCATGCCGTGCCAAACTCCAAAGTTTGAATTTTCGTTGCTTATTTTTAGAAAGGTCAATTTTCGACATGGTTGTGTTGGTCGCCAGTCCTTTTTCTTCCTGCAGACTTTGAATCTTTGATATGATTATTATGCCCTCCTCTCCACTGGCTCGGCTGGTTGTAGAAACAGAATCATTGTTTGCTGTTTTGTTTTATGCGCTTTCTGCATCCCCACCATACCTTGTTGAGTTCTGAAATATTTCATCTATTTTTTGTTAAAAAGGTGAAATTTGGTGCGTTCTTGCAGCAGCAGCTCGTGATTTACATGCAAATGTTGGCCGCATCCTGTGGTCTCGAGACGCCATCTCTCAAAACACAAGGGCCGCTGTTTAGCCTTGTCGGTGGGCAAAGCTGTTGCTTTATCTCCCGGGCTTTGCCCCGATCTATGCATGGACATTTGACTTTACAAGATTTGCGTTCGAAGATTTCAGTTTTGAACGAGTGCTTAAAGATCTTGCTTGTAAAGGCAGTCTTGGTTTGCAAAACAGTTGAACTTTGCATTCATTTGGTGATGCTACTTCTAGCTTCCCAATGATTGTCGGCCCTCTGAATTTTCGTTAAATGTATAGATTAGCATTGCTGGGCAAGGGTGACACGCACAAATCGAGAAATGGTTCAAATTTTACCCGGGTATGGTGTTAAATGAGAAAGGACCGGGTTGTCGCGATCTGAACACGGTGTCAAATGAGCAAGGATCGGGTTATCGCATCCTTAGTGGTGCGCCACATCGGCGTCCGGGTGTAGTGCAAAATGAGTAAGGGTCTTCACATCTACCTCGGTGGGTGCGAAGGGTAAGGAAGCTAGTCGGGCCAACTAGGATCTGTTTATGTAGCTGGAATGTAGGGTCCCTTATAGGTAAGTTAAGAGAGTTAGTGGACACAGCGGTTAGGAGGCGTGTAAATATCTTATGTGTCCAAGAGACTAAATGAAATAGGCAGAAAGCGAAGGAGGTGGACAATATTGGCTTCAAGCTCTGGTACACAGGACAACTTTAAATAAAAATGGAATAGGAGTTTTGATTGATAAGAGCCTCAAGGATGGTGTGGTAGAGGTGAGAAGGTAAGGGGATAGGATCATCTTAGTTAAACTTGTCATTAGTGATATGGTTTTAAACGTAATTAGTGCGTATGCCCCCAAGTAGGCCATGATGAGAGTGCTAAGCGACTTTTCTGGGAAGACTTAGATCGCTTGGTTAGAGCTGTCCCTGGTAGCGATAAGCTCTTTATATGAGGTGATCTTAATGGCCATGTAGGTACATCAAGTGTAGGTTTCAAGGCGGTTCATGGGGGTTTCGAATATGGTAGTAGGAACCAGGAGGGAGAGGAAGTCTTAGACTTTGCCATAGCTTTTGATCTGATGATAGCTAACACTTTCTTCAGTAAGATACAATCCCATTTAGTGACCTTTAGTAGCGGCCAGTACTGTAGTCAAATTGACTTTGTCCTTACAAGGAGGGATAAATGAACATGCATGGACTGTAAGGTGATACCTGGAGAATGTGTGGTCGCTCAACACAAGCTGGTGGTGGCTGACTTCCGCTTTCTGGTGCAAGACAGTGGGAACAAACAAGTTAGGGTTGCTAGAACGAAGTGGTGGAAATTAGAAGTGGAGGCATCAAAGATCTTTAAGGAAAAGGTCATTGAAGAGGGCCCTTGGAATGATGAAGGCGATGCAAACAACATGTGGGAGAAGATGGCAACATACGTTTAGAAGGTTGCTTCAGAGGTGCTTGGAGTGACCAAAGGGAGCGGATGCGACTCGAAAGACACTTGGTGGTGGAATAAAGATGTGCAAAAGGCTATTAAGGAAAAAGAGTGTTATAAGCGCTTGTATCATGACAGGTGTGCAAACAACATAGAGAAGTACAAGGTGGCAAAGAACGCTTGGAGTGACCAAAGGGAGCGGATGCGACTCGAAAGACACTTGGTGGTGGAATAAAGATGTGCAAAAGGCTATTAAGGAAAAAGAGTGTTATAAGCGCTTGTATCATGACAGGTGTGCAAACAGCATAGAGAAGTATAAGGTGGTAAAGAAGACTGCAAAACGAGTGGTGAGTGAGGCAAAGGGGGCGGGCCTATGAGGACCTTTACCGACGTTTGAGTACGAAGGAAGGAGAGAATGACATTTATAGGATGGCTAGGGCTCGCGATAGGAAGACAAGGGACTTCAACCAAGTCAAGTGCATAAAGGATGAGAGGGAGCAGCTTTTGATGAAGGAGGATGAGATCAGACATAGATGGCAAAAGTATTTTGATAAATTGTTCAATGGTGAGAATGAGAACACCGTTCAACTGGACAACTCGTTTGATGACACTAACAGGTGCTTTGTGCGGAGGATTAAAGAATCGAAGGTCAGAGAAGCCTTAAAAAGGATGAAAGGGGGCAAAGCGATGGGCCCTGATGATATCCCAATCAAGGTGTGGAGATGTCTCGGGGATATAACTATAGTATGGCTAACTAAGATGTTCAACAATATCTTTCGATCGAACAAGATGCCTGAGAAGTGGAGAAGCATATTGGTACCAATCTACAAGAACAAGGGAGATATCCAAAGTTGTACTAATTATCGGGGAATTAAGTTGATGAGCCACACTATGAAGTTATGAGAGAGTCATTGAGTAGCGCCTGCGAGGAACAATGTAGATATCAACAAACCAATTTGGTTTCATGCCCGAAAGGTCAACCACAGAAGCAATCTTCTTAATAAGACAGGTTATTGAGCGGTTTAGAGAGCAGAAGAAGAACCTCCACTTGGTTTTCATTGACTTGGAAAAGGCTTATGACAGATACCAAGAAATGTTATGTAGTGGTCTTTGGACAAACATAAAGTCCCATCAAAGCACGTGACCCTCATCAAGGACATGTACAACGATGTTGTGACTAGTGTTCGAACAAACGATGGTAACACAGATTACTTCCCGATTAAAATTGGACTTCATCAATGGTTAGCCTTAAGCCCGTATCTCTTTGCCTTGGTAATGGATGAGGTTACCAGGAACATACAACGGGATATCCCTTGGTGTATGTTGTTCGCTGATGATATAGTGTTAGTGGACGAAAGCCAGGCGGGAGTAAATAGAAAACTAGAGTTATGGCGGCAGACCCTTGAGTCTAAAGGTTTTAGATTGAGCAGAACGAAAACCGAATACATGAGATACGACTTTGGCGGAGTTGTACAGGAGGAGGGAGATGTGAGTTTAGAAGGTCAAGTAGTGCCTAAGAAGGATACCTTTCGGTATATGGGATCGATGTTACAAAGGGATGGAGATATTGATGCGGACGTTAGCCATAGAATCAAAGCAAGGTGGATCAAGTGACGATAAGCTTCTGGCATTCTCTGTGACAAGAGGGTACCACAAAAGTTAAAAGGCAAGTTCTATAGAATGGCGATTAGACTGGCTGTGTTGTATAGAGCAGAATGTTGGCCTACAAAGATTCGACATGTTCAACAACTGAGTGTTGCAGAAATACGTATGTTGCGATGGATTTACGGTCACACAAGAATGGACCGAGTTCGGAACGATGATATACGTGATCGCCTAGAGGTAGCACCAATTGAAGAAAAGCTTGTCCAACATCGGTTGAGGTGGTTTGACCATGTTCAAAGGAGACCTCCAGAGGCACCAGTGCATTGTGGAGTTCTAAGCCAAGCTAATAATATAAGGAGAGGTAGAGGAAGACCGAAATTGACATGGGAGAGGCAATAAAAAGAGATTTGAAAGCTTGGAATATACCTAGAGGTCTATGTTTGAATAGGAGTACTTGGAAAGCAGCTATTGAAGTGCCTGAACCGTGACTTGGGGCTCTCGGTGGGTTTCAACTCTAGCCTACCCCAACTTGCTTGCGACTGAAATGCTATGTTGTTGTTGTTGTAGCCAATTGTGTTCCCACTTTTTGAGTTATGCTGCATTTACCGTTTCACATCGATTATTTCCATATGATTGACTGATGGTCCATTGATCTGTGAAGACTCTTTGCTGTGGGGACCTTAAACTGTGTCATACATACTTTAGTAATTTAATTTTGCAAAAAACTTTGCAGAGTTCCGTGGAGGCAGAGTTTTTCACAGAGTATGGGGATGCAAGTCGATACAAGATTCAGGAAGTCATTGGTAAAGGAAGCTACGGGGTGGTCTGCTCCGCTATAGATGTTCACACTGGAGAGAAAGTAGCGATCAAGAAGATACATGACATCTTTGAGCACATATCCGATGCTGCTCGGATTCTCCGTGAAATCAAGCTTCTGAGACTCCTAAGACATCCAGATATTGTTGAGATCAAACATATTATGTTGCCTCCATCAAGACGGGACTTCAAAGATATTTATGTTGTTTTTGAACTTATGGAGTCTGATCTTCACCAAGTTATCAAGGCTAATGATGACTTGACGAAGGAACATTATCAGTTCTTTCTCTACCAACTGCTCCGTGCTCTGAAATATATCCACACAGGTAAGGTGAATGTTGCTATCAGATATGCATTGTTTTCCTGGAAGATATAGTTTGTATATGTCATATGATTAATGACATCATGTGCTTAGTGCTTTGCAGTGAAAATGAATTGAGTCAGTGCCTTCTATTTAAATATTTTTGCCATGCACCATTCCATTCATGGTTGGTTCAATTATCCTTTCATTTCTTGTTTAATATTTTACAGTATAATTGATAGCTTAAATGTTGGTTGCAAATAGTGATATGCTTGATTCAACAAGCTTTTGCCTTTCAAATGCACCCAAAATAGTTCAAATTCTACCCAGTTTGTGGCACCCATGTTCACGCGTCGCCGGCTGCTGGTCTTCCAGCAAGTACGCGCCGACGTTTGGATCTACCACTGGGATTAGCCGTGCGGGAGCCAGGAGGGAGGGCGCGATTGGAATCTGGTTCGTTTTCTTCTCAGCTGATCTTATCTCACCTCATTTTTTGTGAGCGAGACCAGCAATGGAGGAGTTGCTAGCGAGGTTGTTTTTCTGTTTTCTCTCATCTCCACGTTGGTGAGAATCTCAGCTAGTGACTTCGACACCCGTTGGGGACACCCTAACTGAGCTAGGCTTAGTTCCTAGATATCTCTTTTGGGTTCTAGATATTTTTATCGAGTAGTATATCCATTGGTGCATTTATGTTCTATTGTCCTTTAGCTCTGGATCTGGATCAGGTTAATAGTGATAAATAGGTTCATGTGGCGCTTTGTGACACCTTTCAAACTCAATATACCTATAGAGATCAGATTTGCTAAATAATTTTACATGCTCATTTTGTTTGCATATGTTTATTGCTGTATTCTGTTGTGCCAAGGTATCTTAATAATACTCCCTCCATCCAAAATTATAAGAAGTTTTGGCTTTTCTAGATACGTAGCTTTTGCTATGCACTTAGATAAACACTATGTCTAGATACATAAAGTAATGTATCTAGGAAAGCTAAAACGTCTTATAATTCGGAACGGAGGGAGTACTTGTTTTTTAACTAAATAAACCTGTATAAATAATCTATGCAGATGCTAGTTTGCCTGCATATGTTCATTGCTGATAGTATATCTGTGTTAACTGCAGCTAACGTTTATCACCGGGACCTGAAGCCAAAGAATATATTAGCAAATTCTAACTGCAAACTGAAAATTTGTGATTTTGGACTAGCACGAGTTGCATTCAATGATACCCCAACAACGATCTTCTGGACAGTATGTTCTTTGAAATATTTTTCTTCTTTTAGTTTCATTTATCTTTGTTTCTGTCTACTGAATGTGAGCTGGTCTTGATGAATAATGATGTTTCTCTGTTCATTTGCCTGCAGGATTATGTTGCAACAAGATGGTACAGAGCTCCAGAGCTCTGTGGATCCTTCTTTTCAAAGGTAGGATGTGCGGTACATCACAATGTCCCTTGGTTAAACTTTGATTGAAACATCAAGCTAAAACCAATATTGGTCAAATCTGTTTTGGATTCATTGACCTTTTGACGATACAAATTGTTGTACGAATATCAAAAGGCATTTCAGGTATCATAATGGTTAAAATAACTTCTACCATCATATACATATAGTCATGAAAGTAAATGATCATGCCAATTGTTGCCTACTCTGATGTTGTTAATGCAAATGAGTTGTTATTCATATTGCAGTATACACCGGCCATTGACATTTGGAGCATTGGATGCATCTTTGCTGAGGTGCTAACAGGGAAACCTTTGTTTCCTGGCAAAAATGTTGTCCATCAGTTAGATTTGATGACTGACCTTCTAGGCACGCCATCAATGGATACGATTTCTCGGGTAGGGTACAGATTAAATTAGCAACATTGTGCAGCTTCTCTGGTGAGCATCTTTTTGATGGCTTTGAAATTTGGTATTAATTGTTTCTTTTATTCCCAGGTCCGGAATGAGAAAGCAAGGAGGTATCTAAGTAGCATGAGAAAAAAAGAGACAATTTCGTTCTCACAGAAGTTTCCCAATGCAGATCCTTTAGCCTTGGATCTTTTGCAAAGGCTTTTAGCATTTGATCCGAAAGACCGTCCAACTGCAGAAGAGGTAATTATGTTGCTCCAGAGTCCAGATTCATACTTATGTTCATCTTTGGCCTTTTGTGGGCAAATTGTGACTAATTTTGATGTTTTTTAGGCATTGGCTCATCCATACTTTAAAGGGCTAGCCAGGGTTGAGAGGGAGCCATCCTGTCAACCAATCACAAAGATGGAGTTTGAGTTTGAACGGAGGAGAGTGACAAAAGAAGACATTAGGGAGCTGATATTCCGTGAGATATTGGAATATCATCCACAACTGCTCAAAGACTATATCAATGGCACGGAGAGGACAACCTTTCTGTACCCAAGGTTGTAGCACTTGTACATTTGAACATAAATACATGGTGCTTTTGCACATTCATGTATGTTTTATATTAATTGTATGGATTCCTACTGCTCCTAAAACTTATGGGCTTGTTTATGCAGTGCTGTCGACCAATTTAGGAAGCAATTTGCTCATCTTGAAGAAAATAGTGGAAACGGACCTGTTATTCCAATGGAAAGAAAACATACTTCTCTTCCTAGGTAACTGTTAAGCTGTATACTCTGTACTTTTATCATACTTATCTTTTGTTGTATTTTGCATGTTTGCATGGTCATAGTGGAAGAAGGGCAGGCCTGGTGCAGTGGTGAGAGCTGTCTCACTGAGTTACCAGGTCGTGGGTTCAAAGCAGCCTCTCCGCAGATTTTACGGGGGAAAGGCTTGTCTCGGTTTATCCCTTCCCCAGACCCCACTCATGTGGGAGCCTCCACCACTGGGTCTGCCCTGCATGGTCATAGTGGAAAAACACTGAAGCATAGCTCAAGATTGAATTGTTAGGGTTCTTTACTTTGGCCTATATTATAACTAGTGAATAAATGTTTTCCAAATTCTATATAAAGAAAGGCCACACTTTGAAATACATACATCTGCCACAACTGTCACATAATGACAAGGTTGTTTCAGTATAGCTCTGGCAGCAAAGGTGAACCAGCTACAAATGAGAACACATTTATATTCAGGTGTTGAATTTAGGATGACAAATGAACATGATTCTTGCTTTATCCTGCTGTACCAAATGTTAAGAACAGTACTGAAAGGAGTGACAGCTACAGTTCATTCTAACAATTAGGCCAATGTGAATTTTTAATGTTTAATATCAGTAGTTATAAGCACCCCATATTGGGATTTCAGGAACCGAGATAAATAGCAAACATAACATTTCCCCTTGAATTTAACACTATCACCACAATGGTGTAAAGTGCTATTATTCTTACAGTGAAGTTGCGGTTGATTAGTAAGTATTCAGACTCATTCAGACCAACTATGCTTGCATTTCTTGCTTCCTTCCTAATTGTGCACTTTCTTATTTTCTTTTATCTTAAATGGTTAACCTGCCTTTTGCAGGTCTACTATTGTTCACTCAGCTCCAATTCCTGTCAAGGAACAACCCCGTATTGGCCCATCTAGGGAAAGGCCTTCATCTGATGAGACCTACAGAAATCCTCGGAAGACAGAAAAATATTCTGGCAATCTCCCGAGAACGTCACAGGCTCCACAAAGAGTGCCAACAGGTACCTTCGGTTTGTATCATGTAAACCTTTGGCTGATATTGGTTTAACTACATACTGTTTATCTTTTTGCAGCGAGACCAGGAAGGGTTGTTGGTCCAGTAATGCCTTACCAAAATGGAGACACCAAAGACCCCTATGACACACGAAGGTTGGCAATGAACTCAGGATATCCTCCCCAACAACAAATCCCACAAACATTTGGTTATTATCAGACACATGGCAAACCAGCTTGCTCCGAGCCATCACAGGCTGAGAGGTATACGCTGCATCAGCAGGCCTATGCCTGCGCAAACCGTACAGCTGTGTCTGATGTTGCTCTGGACATGAGAGCACCCCCTTTTCATCATCTATCGGCAGGGCAAAAAGGTGACTCTTCTGATAGGCTAACAGCAGAGACAAACTTGTACACGAGATCACTCAACGGCATTGCTGCTACTGCAGCAGGAGTGGCAGCAACTACCCACAGAAAGGTCGGTGTTGTTCCGCTTGGCATGTCAGGCATGTATTAGTGACTGGATCATGGCCGAGTTATGGTGAATCCTACGTGCCTTTGCTGGAGCTATGCTTCCTTCAGGTGGCTAAACATCGATAATGAAGCGGCCAAACAAACCTTTGGCTGGATGCTGCCAAGTTTAGAGTGCAGAGCAATACAAAGTTTTCCTGTGTGGTCAGGAAAACAGGAACCACCGACGGCGGCATGAAGCGTGTCAACATGTTTGTTCTATTTAGGGCACCAGCTTGTATCTGCCTGTGCCTGAGAAGTGTGCCCTTGGTTGCACACGAAAGGGGTAGTCCAGCGGCTTGTAATCTGGGCAATTTAGGCGCCAATTTCTTTTCTAGAGCGAGGAGGCAGAAGGGAAAGGAAGGAACATTAACGTTTTAAATGTTGTATAGAGATGTTTCTCATATATCGATGTGCTACATCAGAATCACTTCAGAAAGATACAAGATATAGCAAAAATCTGCTTGGTATGAATCTTTGCAGATCGATCTTGAACTAGCTCCAAGAACATGTTGCCCATTAATCTTGAACTATATTAGGTGCAGTGTATAGGTAAAACTCGAGCATTCGCTTGTTTCCGTTGAGCTGTCTATCCCTGACTATCAAAATACTTGGGAACGGAAATCTGCAACGACCAGTTCAGCCTTGGCATCGCTTTCAAGCAACGTAAGGTCTTAGTGACAACGATTGCTTCAGGAGTTTTAAAGGAATTCCTAGATTAATAATTCTCATGAAACATGATAAAACCAGATCACTAGACTCTGGTTACTAAACGGAGAAAATAACCCACGAACATACATCATATCCCAGTAAAAATTATCCTAGTTCCACTAGACTCTGCTTCAAAAGCAGATAAAGCGACGAGTTTTGACTGGAATTCACGTTAAACATGGCTAAGCATGTTCCTGCTTGAGGCGTCCTCATGAGCAAAATTGCACTAGATCACTTTATTCAGCACTATTGTTCGTCTCTGTACAATGATCTGTGACACGGAAACCCGAAGGGACATACATATACAAGCCATTTTCATTGACGAATGCAGTTTATGCTTGCTATTTGTAACAGCTAACATAACATAAATGGTGAATCTTGATCCTATACCTAACTTCCCAAGAATGGCCTGCACCATGTGGAGCGAAGCTAACTTCAGCGACAGGATCACTGGATAATACATCTGTATGCCTCCTAAAACTAATTCTGCTCAAGTTTGTCATGAAAGGTCTTAGAAATTATTGGCCTCACGTCCTCTGAATCCACGAGGCTCTCCAGGAATGGGAGTAACTCGATCAGTTCCTGATCTGAGGGGTCATCAAACCAGCTCTTAATTGGTATGCCGTTATCTACTTGCAACTGGAAAACCTGGACAAAGAAATGCTTCAATTAATTAACAAAAAAATAATGAATATATATAGTATGTAAATACTTTAAGACAGCAAAAAAGGCTCTGATGAAAAGAAAGTCTAGTTTCTTGCCACCTCTAGTTCAGAAGGAAATAGCTATACATGCCAGGAGGCCCAGGAGACCAAGATATCACAGTATATAGTGATAGACTAGACTTACCAGAGATCAAGATAAAGTAACCAAAAGGGAAACAGATAAAGCGTAAACCTTATATTGGAAAGGGATTGTACCTGTGGAGTATTGTCAACTATTGCAACTTTTGCCAAGTCGATCCCCAGAATTGTCAGGTCCTTTGTATAGCAACCGTCAGAGAATATACAAGATTCACGATAAATACGCCGTGAGATATATTTTCCATCAGGATCAAGTTTATCTATAAGTTGCTCAGCATAGATTCTCTGACTAGCTGTGAAAATGACAACCTCAAACATCCGAGCAACCTTCTCAAGAAACATTTTCAGGTAAGGCCTTTTTCTCACGTACACTGTGTGATTTTTCATATTAAAGAAAACTTCTAGGGTAAAATCAGCATTGTCGCAGTGATCCAATGTTGAATGTACAAGAGTCTCTGCATATGAGAAACTGTTAGACTATCATACAAAGAATATTGGAGTAAAAATGTTTATATTACAACTGAATTCCACATTCCTGACCATGACAGGCAAATAACATACAATATTAACTGAAAAATAATGATAACATGCCAGTAGCTAATGAACAGATACTGAAAAGTACCAGAAATTAAAAGACACATTCAAAAGTAATATTCCATGAGAGGTTAGTGCTGCTCACCGTCCAAATCAAGCACAAGAGTCACATGTTTTGTTCTCACTGGTGTTTTCAGTAAGCGGTTGGGCAAGTCAACATCCATTAAATCAGGCAGACATCTAGAAAGTAGCTTTTGATCTAGATATTCAGTTTCAACATCTCCTGCGGCAGAACTACTTTCTGTTTCTGAATCTGTTGGTTTTGTCTGAAGGTATAAGGATGTTTCATCAGGGTCCATTGTGACATTGTCTGCCGGAACCACATCATCACTGTTACTTGGTTTTGGTGTATCATCTAGAGACAGACGAGCCACGGGCCGCTCTACCATGTCAACTAAATTCATACAATCATTGTAGGAAGTACTAACTTCATTTGTAAAATCCGTCAAACTATCAAATTGGAGAGCAGAAAAGTTTTCTGAGACATAGAAGTCCAGAACATCCCAAACTTGTAATTCAGTTGTGGTATTGTATCCTTCATCATTGCCACTAAGAATCAGGTGAAGGAACTCACTTTCATCCATTGCTGCAATTGACAGATAAATAAAAGAAAAGTCAATGAAGAATAATCAGGGCCTTCAGCAACCAACTATCTGATAGTTGGCCAATAATTGGATGAACTAAAAAACACAAACTGATAAAAAGTACAAATGTCAAAGCAACCAAGACATCCAATACGGGAATGTAAATGTAGACACGTGAAATCAAGTTAAGACCTGAAATCAAGTTAAGACAGAAAACTTGGAAGCTAAGATGTGTTACCTGCAGCATTGTAGTTTATCTCTTTCAACTGAAGATCACTGTAGATTGGATCTGGCGACAGGATACTCTCAAGGTCTGATGACGATGGTACTTGTATTGGAACCTAAAAAATATTTTGTAATAGGTTTAGTATTCAATACTGCATAACATCTCGAAACACAATGAAACAAAGATGCAGTTCTGTAGGAAATTACATAATGATGCATTGATGCTAAGAAAGATCATCCCACTCACTTCTACTGACACACAATTGTTTCTAAGCAGAGTGCTCACAGCTTGATAATCGAGAGCACTAGCAGCTGCATTATGACAAATCAGACCATTATTATCCAACTATTTGAGTTGCATGGTTAGTTATAGAGCAGAGTTTTATAATTTGCAATCGCAAATACTGGTTTGACAAATCTCAGTGCTTGTTAGAGTATTGCGAGTTTAAAAACTAAAGACTGTAATTGGCTTTGTCCTACCTCATCGTAATGCTTTTGTTATTTCCAAATATAACATTTGTTCACCAGCACATTTCAAAATTAAAAATGTGGTTTTTTATGAGTTTCAACTTTTCTTTACCAGCAAAGAAAATTCTAAAAAATAACTGAAGCTTTTCACGATAGAGTTTATTAAATACTCCTAGAAAGAAAATCTAAGAGAACTAAATCCAAAATGATTTGATTGAGGGAAGTTGTTTGAGAATCTAAACGCAGCTGCTGTGGTATTAGCTGGAATCAGTACAAAGCTTAAGAACTGGGCTTTGTGGTTGGCTGATAATAATAGTAATAATAATTATTATAATTACTATGCATGGTGTTGTGTCAGGCTTTGTATTTTCTTTTTCCATTCTTCTTTCATTTTTGAGACTAGAGTCTGAACTCAGTTACTCAGATAACTTGCTCCTGGGAAGCAGAAGCCAGTGTGGAGAGAGAACTAAACTTTAGCGATGCAACTATGCTGGTGTCCTCAGGAACTTTCTGAAAGGAAAATAAAGGTTAATTACCATTGATCTTGAACCATATGACAACAATGGCAGTGCTAGCAAACTGGTGGTTCCTGCATCAGATTCATCATGCAATAAGCTGATTTCCATGATTTCTGCGTTTTCCCCTGATACTTTGGCAGTGCAGCACACTGCAAAAGGGGAAGGAAGAAAAAAAGTTGTAACACATTCTTGCAGTCCAGCAATAAGCTACTAAATAAAATTGGTACTAATATGCTAAATTATGTTTTCCCAGATCAAGTTCAAATCTCCATGTGCTTGTGAAAGTGCATCTCAATACATACAGTAATGCTGTATCCAACTAATTTTGTGTTGAAGGCCCTAGATTCTAGAACATAAGATAAAGTTAATAATTTTGGGAGGGGAAGAGGGTGCACAGATTTATTCAAACTTGAATTTTTGTGATCAGGACAAAACATTCATTGTAATTCTTTCCTTTCATAAAAAAATAAAAAGGGCGTACCCAGTGCAGAGAGCTCCCACTCTGTGCGGGGTCTGGGGAAGGGTGTCAGTGGCAAGCCTTACCCTCGCCTGTGCAATGCGAGGAGACCGCGACTCGAACCCGGGACCTTCCGGTCACAGGCGGTAAGACTCTACTGCTTGCACCAGGCCCGCCCTTTACATTACAAGACATTTTTCTTCTCTTGGCCAGTACTGATTCTATGCTTGCTTGGCTTTTTCTTATATATAGGATGGGTTTGAGAAAAGTAAACCCGTATCTTAAAAAAATAAACTTACAATAATAAAAGTAATGTTATGCAGTACCACTGTACCAGCATCATGACATTTATAACAATAACATTTGTTCAGCATATTGCAATATGAAGAACAACTAAAACCCGTATCTTAGACTACTTCACGATATATTAATTCACCTACCATCATTTTAACACACTAACTAGAACATTCTCTTTTCCACTTTGACACAACAAAGATGCTTCCGGTTCTACCTTACAAGCCACAAAGGGTCAGTTCTCAAGTGTAAATTGACATTTCCCTCTTCTGAATAAAAAAAAGATGTGGATATTTAAAAAAAATCAAGTGAAACTCCAACTTGACAATTTCCTGAAGACGACTAAAACTTCTTAGTGAAACTTTGTGTTCTGTTTAATTTAATCTTGCTGTGAGCTTAGAACAGTATTTTTCATCTTGGCTGGAGATAACAGGATTAATCACATATGGATGCTAGGCTGTTTCTGTAGCAGGATAAGAAAAGTACGTCTCCTCTCATGTTACAAAGTACCATTCAGTCAAAATATCAGCAGATTATCTTTTGTGGAGTTGCTTTGACCATACATACACTCCAAGCAGGAAAAGCACAATTCATTGACAGTAGGAAAGATTGAAATGAATCTAGCCAGGTAGATGAGACTGGAAACTATGCAGACTTCACCATTTTGATGACTTATTAGCGTTGACCTAGCCGCTGTTTTATCAGGTGTAATCTCTTGAGGGTGTGAATGTCCCAATGTTTCAGTGGTCTTGCAAAATGTATAAGGCTCCTGTGTCCCTAAACAGTCGTTGCTTAACATTTTATTCATCCTTAATGCAAGTATTTGCAAAAAGCATGTTCAAAGTACTGCAGTTCCAGTAGGAAAAGGCCAACTGTTGAAACATTTGATATCACTAAAGACATTAGTGGGGAAAAAGTGAAACAATAAATTATCTACAACCTAATGTAGTCGAAAGAACATACTTAATCACTAATAAATCAGTTCTAAAGGGAAAGCCGCTAATCAGTTCTACATGAGAAAACAAACAGGATTAGTCTGTGGACAAAGGAAGTAATGTAAAGTGTAATCATTATCAACAAAACAAGAAGAGGCTATGCGTCTTTGACTAAACAATAGTACTAGTTACTAACAAATATCTCTACTCGAAACTCGAAAGCAGTTGTCACTTCTCGCATGCCGGGAGCATATTATAAGTGAATTCGCCAAAGCAAAACAGCCCCCCTAAATACTCTGGGATCCTCTGGCAGCAAGTAACAACTCTACCGGTGACTAAATGCCCTCCTGTTCCCTTTTTTCCCCTTTCCCCTAATTTTCGTTTTGTAGACCCATCACAAATCTCCCTCGCAAGGACAGAAAAGGAAAATCGGAGGCGAAATATACCGTACGTCAAAGCAGCAACGAACCCCGTGAAATTCCTCACATCACATCACAAAAAGAGGGGCTCACTTCACTCCTCGTCGTCCGCAAATCACAGCGCGCACTCACGAGGAGTAGAGAAAAAAGTGCGGAGAAGAGAGACCAGGGCACCAGGCCAACAACCTTCACCGAACATCTCTGTCCAGCTTAGAGTCTGGAACTACATCATCGTCTTTGGGTACCCATCGTCTTTTGGGGATTTGAATTTCACACAGAAAAAAACAGAACGGTTCCGTGTTTCTCAGCAGCTCGCCGAAATCTCATGTTCATGCTAAAAAATCCCCACAAATTCCCACTAAATGCACCGTGAGAGGCGGCCGTAATCACACACAAAAAATTTGAAAAGAAGCATCGATACTACTACAGAGACCAAGAGACGAGCCACGAACTTGTGCTCACGAAACCTCCGTCCGACCAGACCAAGCATAGCTGGAGAGAGGCAAGAAGAGATATGTACCCAGGCAGCGCGCTTGCGTAGCGCCGATGACCTCTGGCCGAGCACAGCACCCTCCTCCCCTCGCGCCTAGCCTTTTACTCCGGCAAATACCAGGAAGAATCAGAGAAGAGGTGACGAGGAAGAGGAGGGAGGGAGCAGGGAAGCAAGCAAGCTAGCAAGGCGCAAGAGGCAAAGAGCGCACAGGCAGGGGACAGCTCGATCGCTCGCTAATCACGCACCACGTAATCTATGCGACCGATCCGCGTCCGCCAAGACCGGGCCTAACCTCCCTCCTTCCGCAACCACAGACATGTGGGGCACGCAAGGCCGGGCCCCGCGTGAACGTTACACTAGAAGGTACAAAGTTTTGTAGGTTTTGCATTTTCACGGTGGGTTGCGGCTCTGCCCACTCCGCCTACGTCCTCCTGCGCCTCCCGTTACCCTTCTCCAAACCTACTTCCCCACGGACATGTGGGGCACGAGTTGAGTGAGCCCTGATGTCAGTTACAGAGGTAGAAAGTCCGTCTGGTGCGTGTAGGATATTTAGGCCGGAAGGGTACACGTGGACGGTGAGGATGCGGTCGCTCATCATGCCGGATGGAGTCCACCCGTTTATTTATTTATAACGCCTGGTCCTACTTTATCAGGTCGGCATACTAGTCGTACGCGTCTCTGCATTCCGTCACTGACATACTAGGCGAACGTATGTGGGACCATCCAGCCAGTGATAGGAGCTGTGTGTCTGCCCGCGGAGTATGGAATTGACGGAGTTGGTGGGGTACACGTGGACCAGACAACGGCGCTTGATCTTCTGCGCTCAGCTTCTGGCCGCGCCCACTGCTTTGCCGACGCGTCGCGCAGTTGTGCCGGGCTAGAGCGTACCCTGCGCTGCCGGCTGCCGGCAGCCCCCACGCGCGTGCGGCCGCCGCCGTGTCTACCGGCCGCGCGGACGACAGGAGCCGGACGACGCGACGGAAGCGACGGCGCGGCGCTGGTGGAGCGCACGTGCCATGGAACGCGGCAAAATAGCCGGTGATTTGGCTCTGGATTGCAACGTTTTACGGCCTGTGTGTTTGGCGGTGGCGACGATCTCACATAAACTAGCCAGTAGTACTTCTTTACGAATCAGCAACGATATGAACCAGCCAACCGAACAAGCTGTTACGCGATAAACCTCGGCGTCAACGAGGTTGGTGTAATTACTTTTTTTTTTAGCCTCTACTCTAGGTACAGCCGTAGAATTGGTGTAATTACTTGGGTGACACTGTTGAAGGGTAGTTCAAGGAATTAAGGGTGCAGTACCTGCGGTCCATCCTGAGCGTTTCTAGCGGCGTACCCTTTCTTTTTTTCCTTTTTTTTTTCTTTTTCTTTTCCATTTCTGTTTTTTCTTTTTATCTAGGTGTTTGTATTAATTTTTTTCTCTGCTAATACTTAATATAATATGGTAATTCCCTTGCTGTTTTTTCAAAAAAAAAATTGCTAAAGGGTAGTGAAAATAAGATCACCCTGCTGTAATCATATGAACATATTAGTAAATGGCAATTTTTTAAATAATGATCAGTAAACATGTTTGATTTGGAGATGTAAGATGAAAAAGTCATGTCTTTGTTTTTTATTGTATGATCCTAGCTCAGTGTTTGGTTAGAGAATGGATCTTAATTTTTTGTTTAGTAGGAGGAATCGAGAGGAACAAGATAAAGCTGGTTTCTCGCATCATTAGCAACATACTTCAATGGTTTCCTCCATCTTATTTTTCTTTGTCAACCCAAAATGGGTCGTCGTTGCTCACCCATACTCACCTCCCCATGTGCGTTGCTCGCCTCTGTCCGCAATAGACTAAGCCGCATGGTGCCTTCCCACCTTGACCTGCACCTTAGCCTGCCCTTGCATCACCAGGCCGTCACAAGGCCACAACTCCTCGAGCTACTGCATGCCACATCAAACTCATCAATGTCGCTGTCGAAGGTAGAAGGAGCACTAACGGAGGAGGATGCCATCAAACCTGGATGAGTCCTTCCGCCTGATTTGTAGGGTTGACGTCGCCGAATCTAAGAGGTATTCCTCTACTAGAATGGCCATGTTCCCCTCACTTTCATTCAAATGCACTTATTTCTAGGGTCGTCTCGTCTCATCCGCTTCTATCACCAGAACCAAATACACGTTAAGTGGTATATAGTTGCCATATTATAAATAAAATATGTAGGGAGGACTTCATTGAAAAAACATACATGTCATTGTTCCTTACGGCCACTTGGCCTTTCACGGCTACACAAGATAAATTTTGTGCAGGGCTAAGTTGGTTTGGTATAAGGGCATGAACAACATAAAATATACTTACATGGGTAGCGGTAGGCCCCGTATTAATTGATGTAAAGTTCACAGTGCACCAAACCTTAAGGTGGGACTCATCAGGGGCATGAGGCGACTGGGGCGACCAGTGGTCTGCCCCCCAAAGACGAAGATGTTAAGAATGATCGATAGTTTTTTTAAGCTAACACTATGGTCTATCCTTAGTCGGGTTTGTTGACACTAGGCATGTTTCCTCCTTATGTTTGAATCCTGGCTCCTCCCTAAATACTCATAATGTATTAAAAAACCCTAGCCCAACTACCGTTTCTCCTACTCCTCCAATCAATTCTCTCCTGCAAGATGTCAGTTTGCATGGCACACCTTCCCTCCACCCACACGCCACTGCCCGCACCCATCTTTGCCATGCCTCGTTCACCCTGCACCCACCGACATCCTAGTTCACTTCCTTCGCCAACACAACAGGAGGGCACCCGTCCCTTTGTCTGGCCCCATAGCATCATCACGAAGACCTCACCAAACCCTACATCGCCACCATGGCCCCAGTACATTGCCTCTCCCTCCTCTATCAGCCATCGTGATTCCTACAGCACTCCAGGCTACCTCCTTTACCCGTGTCACCGTGTGACACTCTCCTTCACTAGATTGAGCCACTCCTCGACCAAATTGAGTTACAAAGTGGTCAAGATGATATGTCGGTGTTTTGTAAACCAGACTAGTAAATTTATACGATTGCTGTGCTGCTCTAGGAAGTCGATGGTAGCATCCAAAATACACAAGGATTTATATTGGTTCAGGCCAAAGCCCTATGTCCAGTCTCAGAGATGATCGACTGCGTGTTCCTCGCTTGAATGCTCTGAAGTTCTTACAATGGGGGGTGCAAGAATGGCAAAAGAGGTAGGAGTGCTAGAGCTAGAAGACGGGCTGCCCGAAGGGAAGCTTTAGGAGCCCTTCTACGGTGTAAGAATGAGTGAATGAGTTTAGACCCCAAGATGGGTGCCCTGGCTACCCTTATATAGAGTTCGGGGCCAGGGCGTGTACAAAGAAGAAGGTTCTCCCGACCAAAGGGTTGTGAGTCTGAGGGAGGACCTAGCTAACTTTGCTTGCAAGCTACGCCATCTTGTGGTGTATGTCTGGGCATGGTTGTCGTCATGGTCCTGTGGCCACGTCGCGGCATGGTGTGGAGTGGTGCTACTATGCCGGCCGTGATGACACTGTAGGCACGGTGGTGGTTCGCTAGTTGTTCTGTGCGACGTGGTGTCTGCCGTGGTCATCGTCATCGCTTCCTGGTTTCCTAGGGCGTCGTACAGGAGTTGGTAGCCACCCTAGGTCATCGATCACTCGGTTGGCATGTGGAGCTGAGGGCCATGATCCCGATCATTGGGGTCATGGCTCCGCTGGTCTGGATGGCCTCTAAGTCAAGACTTTTGTTGTGGATCCCATCCCATGGTAGATAGAATCGTACATGCATCTTGTCGGGCCATATCTGGTCGTTGGGCACTATACTGACCATCACCGCCTTGGGCAGTGTTGTCTTGTCTAAGCTACATGGTGTAGGGGTGGCGTCTGACTAGACCGAGGTGACCCCTGTCCCCTTGGTCCTTGCGAGGTCAGTGCAACATGCTTATTCCTATCAGGGTAGGCACGTTTGGCTAGGCTTGACCTCTCCCCATTCCTCTTAGGGGTCGGAGCAGTGGGAAGGTTGTGAGTCTCTTGAGCCTAGTTTTCTTGGATCAGTTGGGCCTCGGTCGTTCGAGCTCTTACTGGCTGATGTACCATGGGCCGCTCGGCCTGCTATCTAATCGGTTCCCTAAGACACCCCAAGGTGATAACCCCGATAATAGCCCCTGAGCATTTTTGTGATCTCGAAGTGATCACGAAAGCGCTGTATTGCGTGCATATCAAGTGTAGGTTTGTAGTCTGCGGCTTGTTTGAGCTTCGTCGGTCGACCCCTTGTGGGCTGGTGAATTCAATGCGGTAGGTGGCCGTTGTGCTCCGTCCTGTCAGGATGCCCTAATGATGTGGTTCATGACCGCTGAGCCCTAGCATGTTAGTGTGTTGCATATTGGGGTTCATGACCCATGCGGGACGGAGTGGTCTCGTCGACGCTGCGCCGGCCCTGCCTTTGGGAGGGTTTTGATTTCTCTGACCTCACGCGGGCATCTGATATTGGCTGTGGCTTCCCGTGGTGCACCACATGGCGCGAGGGTCTTAGGCTGCTTAGTCTGCCCTTGATCTTATAAATAGGGATCTTCCTACTGCTTGAACCACCTCTAACCATGTCTACGTATTGCTTTTAGCCCTTTTGCAAGGCTGAGTTTGAGTAAGGAGAAGAGGGAGAATTTTAAAGAGAAACATGACCCTCATAGGATGTGTTGCCATTCGGTTGAGGATTGAGAACTCAGGGCTTAGGAAGGAGTCAGTCGAGGTTGGAACTCGACCTAAGTGTGGGATCATAGGTGCGTGCCTCCTTTTTCCCTGTTGCCTTTTTTGACCCAAGGGGTCATGATGCCTTGTTACGGGCAAGTTTGGTTTCGCCCCACGTGAGGAGAGGCATGTCCACCATAACCACACGGTCGGAGTCGATGAGTAATTCGAGCGGGACCCGATACCCTCCCCAATTGATGTGGAGTTTAGTTGTGCCTCGTCGAGAGACGTCTCATAAATTGTCAGCCATCAAACCCATCAATCCTCGACCTCCTTTGTCGTGGTCAGAGGGCAAGATGCCTCCCCCTAGAGGGGGTCAACCCAGGTGACTTCGAAGCGAACGACTCGAACATAGAGAGAGACGGTCGCGTGGTTCCACACCACCGATTAGAGCCACAGGGGCCCATCTCACCCTGGCCCTATACCTTTGTGGCCTTGAGCCCTTCTAAGGACCGGCCCAAGAGTGGGTTTCCTAAGCATGATGCCGGGTCATGGACACAGTTGGCTGCCTTGCATGTGGGCTTAGGGGCTTTTGGGCCTCCTAGGCCATGGCGTGACTTATCGGCATCCACTTGCGTGTGATCATGTTACACGCCTTGCAGTCATGATGACCAAGGATAATTCTGCGCACGAATCCTAGGGACGGTCGACCTCCCCAGATTCTCTACGACTTAATGGTATTCCTGCATGTTATGGCGCGTCAACTCATTTACTGAGGGCTAGTGGGATCTGTACTAGGGCGGACTACACGTGGACGTGGTTTGCTTCCCCGATCGCTGCCACATAAATAGCTCTGTCTATCTAAGCCTACCCCTTACCTCATTCTCGCCTTATATCGCCGTTCCTGCAATTTGAAGGAGAAACATAAGGAAAGGGGTCAAATTCATGAGGGTTACCTCTAGATCGTGCGTGTCGTTGCCGCTGCCGTCCGCTTCGTTGATCTCTCCTGGAGGGGTCTAGCCTTAGGTCTTGGACCTAGGAGGTAGGGAGGAGTTAGGTCATGGCTTGGCCTTGACATCTTACAGGGTCATGGGGACCCAACTCTATTTTTCCCTAGCGTCCTTTCTGACCTAGAGAGGTCGTGTTGCCCTGTTACGTCGGGTTTGGTTTTGCCCCATGCAGGAGGCATGTCCACCGTAACCACGCGGTCGAAGTGGTGCATCTTGGCGGGGTCAGTGGGTAATTCGAGTGGGACCTGATATCCTTCCCAATCGATGTGGAGTTTGGCTATGCCTCGTCAAGAGACATCCCATGAATCATCGGCCGTCAAACCCATCGGTCCCCGACTGCCTCTGTAGCGGTCAAAGGGCAAGATGCCTCCCCCAGAGGGGGTCAACCCAGGTGACTTTGAAGTGGATGACTCAAACATAGGAAGAGGTGGTCATGAGGCTCCGCACCATCAATTACAGCCATAGGAGCCCACCTCATCCTGCCCCTATCCCTTTTGCGGCCTTGAGCCCGTTGGCTGGCCAGGGGAAAAGTATCCTAAGCGTGCCATGGGGTCACAAGCATGGCATGTCGCCCTACCTGTGGACCTAGGGGCTTGCCACCTCCCCAGCCACTTCGCGACTTAACAATGCCTATTTGCTCATGAAACGAGATGTTCTGCATAGGAATTTAAGGAAATGGAAAAAGGGGTGTAGGTCTTACGTGCGTTTTGCCTATTGGTCCTTCGTCCCTCGTCCTTCATCTTGTCTTGGTGGGGCCCTTCCTGTCTATGATCTTTTAGGAAAAAGGCTAGTTCCTTGGTTTTTGCGACACGCGGGGAGAGGTATGTCCATCGTAACCCCGCGGTTAGAGCGGTGCACCTCGTCGGGGTCGATGGGTAATTTGAGTAGGACCCGATATCCTCCCCAATCGACGTGGAGTTCGGCTATGCCTTGTTGAGAGACGTCCCATAAATCATCGCCCATCAAACCCGTCGGTCCCCGACCGCCTCCATAGCAGTCAGAGGGCAAGATGCCTCCCCAGAGCGGGTCAATGTTGATGGTCTTTACCGATCAAATCCGACTGCCAATTAAGACACAAAAAGAGAAGAAATAAGCAATCTTGATCACATATGCATTTACTACTAACCAAGTTCCACATGTATTTGAAGAACATTATTTTGCAGGTCACAAACACAAATACATGGAATAATTCACCGAAAAGGCACTTTCCGACGCTGATTTGCGCAAAGAAACAAGGGAGACGCCCATCAACTTAGTGCAAACCGGGCAAAGCACCATTGGGCTCTAATCTAGGTCTAGTCTGGATCCTACCACGCGAAGACGGTGGTGAGGCGGCTCAGTCAGGGGGCGGGCGACCCCCTACCGGCGCTGCTCAGCCACCCCTTCGACAAGCGGTGGCATGGCTCCATGCTATGGCGGTGGGAGCCAGTCCTCATACCAGGAATAGCCTCTACGACCGCCTAGCTCCATGTATAAATAGAGAGGCACCCCTCCCTCTACAATACACACTTCACATGAGCATGACCTCACACACCACTACCTCACTCACTTCTAGTAGTTGTAGTTTTACATTTTAGTAGCTTTAGAGCAAAGCAAAGCTACCTTGGAGAGCTTGGCTCCTTGGAAGAAGAGACCTTTGGGTTTGAATAGAAATATGAGTTCTTCCAAAGTTATGCTCTCATATGATATTTATAGTCATACTTATGAACTAGAGTATAGTTATTGTGTTATAATCTTGATATATGAACTAGTCTATAGTTTATGTGTCATGAAACTAGCACTCTTAATTTTATGCTTAAACACTCATATAACTTATATAATTGGAATTAGAGCAAAGTTGAGGTGGAGGTTCATCGTGCCGTGAGGTGTGCCCAAGTTCTTTACCTATCGATCCATAGGGTCGGGGACCCAGGAGAATTTGGGTAGTTTTTGTATACGCAAGCATGGTGCTTGGGTACGGAGAGACAGGTGAATGTATTGTCCCTTTCCACGGTTGAGGGGTAGACGGTAGGTGGTGACAGTCCTATCCATCCCTTGTAATCCCCCACGTTCGACTGGGGTGTAGGAGTCTAAATTGTCACATGAGGTTGCTGGTAGACCAGTACTCGGTGGCCTCCCAACCTACTTCACACTTAGCCCTAAGACTAATTATGTAACTTGTATGGTCATTAACTAATCTTTGTATGACCATACTAGACCAATGCCTGCTTGACTTAGATTATTCTTTTACTCTTTCTCTTTATTTTATGTTTTGAGGAATGCCAAGTGTGTGTCCACTATCTTGAAATCACCGTTTTACCCCTGCTATAAACATTGGTGTACTTGCAAGCATTATTATTCAAGTTCATATCCATACTAGACTCTTAATCAAATACCTTCCTTTGAGAAATATAAATAACAATATCTTGAATACTTTCGAGTGAAATGCTACAATGATAGCTCCGTGCGCTTGAGGATAAATATCTAAAATTGTTAAGGAACTATCTAGGCTATTACTTAGTGGCATTGCTAATCATTAGTGATGACGCTAAGAAATACCAACAAGCATTTCTAGCGCTGTTGTCAGGGATGGATTCTAACTCCATACTTGGTGATTACATTTGGAAATGCCAACAAGCATTTCTGGCGCCGTTGCCGAGGAAGGCATATTGATTAAAGAATCTAGTAGGACATGTTCATGATAATATGCATGTAAGGTTGCTATTGTTTATGTAGGCTAACTTTGCTTGTTTTCTCCCATTGTGGATGAAAACAGGATAGTGTATGACCGGTTACAAACTACCAAAAAACTACATCAAAAATCCGGAGGCACTCCTAAGGAAGAAATGGTCCCATACCACTTCTTCTGCCACTCCATCGACAGTCGAACTAGTCACCCCCGCACCATCCACTATTCGAATCATGGCCAGGACCCTCTACGACTACTCCACCCCCACTGTTGCCAACATGCCCATTGGGCTGGCTATCAACATCGGTGATGGGAACTTCGAGCTCCACACCGGCCTCATCACGATGGTGTAGGTGAACCAATTACATGATTTGCCAAGCGAGGACGCGAACGCGCATCTCCAACACTTCCTTGAGTTGTGCGACACGATCGTCATCAAGGATGTCACACCTAAGAGCATCAAGCTCTGCTTGTTTCCCTTCTCCCTCTCGAGGAAGGCAAAGCAGTGGTTTTACAAGAAAAAGGAAGCTGTCAAGACGTGGGACAAATGTTCTGTGGCGTTCCTCGCCATCTTTCCCATAGCCAAAACCAATGCCCTGTGGGGATGAATTTTCAACTTCCAACAAAGCTCCATGGAAACCATTCCCGAGGCATGGGAGAGGCTGTAGGACTACATCCAAGCATGCCCGCACCATGGGAATAAAAACTGGTTAGTGCTCCAAAATTTTTATGATGGATTAATACCCATGTCTAGAGGCCACCTCAACGCTACTGCTGGAGGCGCCTTCCTTTCCCTCACCATTGATGGAGCCATGGCTCTCATCAATAAAATGGTGTCAAATCAAAGTTGAGGGGAGAAAAGGAAAACACAAAAAGGAATGCATACTGTGAAGGAAACGAATATGCTTTCCGCAAAAATAGATCTTTTGATGAAAAGACTGAAGGAACAGGCCCAAGAGAAAGATACCATGATGGGCATTGTTCAGGCCATGGACTCACACATGACATGTGAAGTCTGTGGGAACGTTGGCCATTCGGGGAATGATTGCCCCGAAACCCACGAAGAAGCTGCCTTCATCAACAACGGGTTTCGCCAACTAGGTACTAATGGGTGGAATAACCAATCCCGCTAGCAAGGTAATTCGAACTACAACTCAAATTACAATTCGAATCAACCTTCCTTCAAAGACTTGGTATTAGGCCAAGCAAAAACTAATGAAAATATTACAATGAAATTAATGTCAAATGATAAAATGCTTGAAAATATATTTCTTGTTTTGGGTTAGGTTCACCACACTTTTAAGAGGGATGTAAACTTAGGTGGTCTGAGAAAGATAGAGTGCTCAAGCATAAAAATAAAATAAAAAAGAGACACTCAAGCACCTCATGAACACTTAAATATAGTTTTGGGAGTTTTGGCCATCGAAAGTGCCGACGCTAGCCGGAAGTGCCGGCTCCAGAAGTCTCGGCTCCTGCCGGAACTCCCGAGCCCTTGTGACTTAGTTGCCTAGCTCAGCCAACTGTCAGAGGTCCCGACGAGAGTCGGAAGTGTCGACTGTTGAAAGTCCCGGCAGTTGTCGGTAGCTCCGACTTTGGCCGAGTCAGCCAAGTTGACTATGTGTTTGAACAATGCTTTTCTTAGGACAATCTGTTTCGGAACTTCCAACGTAGATCTAAACGGTTGGATTGTACCTTAGAGTATAAATAGCTCTCTCCTCTCTTCTAACCATTACCCACTCATTCATTGCGACCAAACTCTGTCCAAAACTCCTCCCAAGCATTCAAGGCTCTCATCTTCTCTCCCCTTTGCTCCTAACTTTGATTCCCCCAAGGATTTAAGTGATTGGAGAGTGGATTGAGTGAGAGAATCACTTTGGCAAGCTTAAGAACTTGATTTCTTCATCAAGCCAGTTGGATTTGTGTCTATTACTCTTGGAGCCTTGCTCCTAGCCGGCTAAGCATCACCCAAGAGGTTCCATCTTGTGGAAGAGCCTTGGGAAGTTTGTATGACCCTTGATTTTTAGTGGAAAACTCAAGTGACCTTTGTGGTTTCCATGAGATAGGCAAGGAGGTGGAAGAGACTCTGACCTTTGTGGTCACCTCAACAATGAGGACGTAGGAGCTCCTTTATGGGGTTGCTGAACCTTGGGATAAATCCTTGTGTCCCACGTGCTTGTTGTTGTTATGATTTGTGCTATCATATTTGTTCCTAGTTGTCTCTCTTCCTCCCAAAAGCTTCTTCTAGGGTTTGGACTCAATCTATGGAGTGGAAGCATTTCAGCGTCAAGGGAGTGACCCTACATGTCTACCTAACCACTTGGAAGTGAGTTTGTAAGAAATTTCGCACTTAAAGTTCATTTTAGCACTTGTAGTAAATTTCCCGTAGGAGTCAGAACTACCGGCTATTTGCGTTGGAACTTCCAATAGTCAGAAGTTCTGGCCCAAACTATCAGAAGTTCTGGCAGTTGCTGACTATTGACTTTGAGTTTGTGTAGAAATTTTTAGATACACCTATTCACCCCCTCTAGGCATTGTTTAGGTCCTTTCAATTGGTATCCGAGCAAGGTCTTCTTTTAGCGCTTCACCGCGTGAGAAGAAACAATGTCAGACCCCAAAAAGATTCGAGCCGATGCCAAAGGGATGGCCAAGTAAATTGCAAAAGAGTTGATGGCTCAACAAATCAAGTTTTTCCAAGATGAAATGAAGAAGATGCAAGATGAGATGAGCAAGATGAAGGAAGAGCTGAGCAAGAAAGTAGAAGATGCTATAAGTGGGAAGAATGATGCAACCAAAGACAATGCAAGTGATGTTGGAGCAGCAAATGACAATGTTCAAGGAAAGGGAGTCTAGTCAAGTATTGGGTTTGACTATGGACAACTCATAAAATGTCCATCTAAGCATTTCCCCACCGTCAACCATGGCAAGCCACCTCACTTCGATGGAACAAGATACACCGATTGGGCCTACAAGATGAAGATGTTCCTCATCGCCGCAAGACTTTGGGAAGTTGTGGATGTTGGTGTGATGATTCCTACCGATGAAGATAGAGAAATAACTCTGGAAGAAGCTTTTAACCTCTATCAAAATGCACAAGCCATGTCGTTGCTTGTCTCAAGTTTGGGTCTGGATGAGTTTGGGTCTAGATGAGTTCTACAAAGTGAATGGAATGGAAAGTGATAAGAAAATTTGGGAAGCTTTGAGAACATCATTTTAAGGAGACAAGAGCGTGAGAAAAGGCAACATTGAGCAACTTCAGGGTGAATTGGAAAGATTTGTGTTCTTGCAAGGTGAAACAACTCAAGCAATGTTTGATAGGCTTATGGCATTGGTCAACCACATAAGAGCTCTTAGAAGCACCGAATGGGATGACAACAAGGTTGCTAGGAAGATGTTGAGAACTTATAGAGCCAAGAACAACATGCTAGCGTCCGTGATCATGGAAAGACCCGATTATGATGAGATGACACCCCAAGAAGTTCTTTCAAAGCTCAAGCATCATGAGTGTCTAGATGAAGATGCAATCAATGCTCACAATCAAAATCCTAATGCAATAGGATACAACAAGAATGCAACCCTTAAAGCAACTCAACAACATGAAGTTCAAGGTTCAAGTCAAGTGAAGAAAAAGAAAGCAAAGGATAATTCCTCTAGTGAAGAAGAAGATTCCGATGAAGAGGTTGCATTTGTGATTAAAAATCTTAGAAAATTTATGAAGAAGAGCAACCGCAAGATCTATGGTGATGGGAAGAAGAGGTACATGAAGAGGTTTTGCTATGGGTGTGGTCAAACCAGTCACTTCATAGCCGATTGTCCTAATGAGAAGAAGAAGAACAAGTACAACAAGGATGATGACAAGAAGAACAAAGACAAGAAGAGAGGTGAAGCTCATCTTAATAAAGAGTGGGATTCAAATGATAGTGACTCAAGTGATGATGAGAAGAAGAAGAAAGGAGCTGCAAACATCATCATCCACCACTCTTCATCACCAACCATGATCTTCCCCGACTCAACTTCACCACAAAAACTCTTCCCCAACCTATCTTCATCACCGAGGCTCTTCTCCAACCTCATGGACAACGAATACTACACTCCAACTTGCCTCATGGATAAGGGGGAGAAGGTACATGACTCACCCGATCCTTCTAGTGATGATTATGATAGTTATGATGAGAATATAGAAGAAATTTAAGCAGCCATGATAAAGAAATTTGGTAAAAAGGCCTTCACCAAGATAAAAACCCTAATGAAGAAATTAGAGAAGAGAGATAGGTGCTTGGAGTTGCAAGGTGAAATAATCACTCAAGAGAGAGAGATAAAAACCGTGCACTTGAAGCATCTATCATCGAGGAAAGAATGAAGGTTGTGAAGTTAACCGTAGAATTGTCTTTAGCCAATGACTCAATTGGGAAATTGACTAAGGAACATTCTTTGGTTAATGACACAATAGCTAGCCTTAAGAATGAGAAAAGTATAGCTCAAGAAAGCCTCATATGCTTGGAAGAAAAATACCAAAATCTTGAGTTAAACTATAGCACTCTTTGGGCTAGCACTTCAACTTCTCCTAAGGTAACTGAAGACTCTAATGTCTCCACTAGTAATGGTTGTAAAAGATGCTATAAAATTGATATAAATGCATATGCAACTAACCTTGTTGATTTAGAGAAGAAAGACAAGGAGATACATAGGTTGAAGATGATCTTGAAGAATGAGTGCAAGTGTCAAGCGCAATCCAATAAGATGATATACAAGTCATCAAGGCACCCATCAATTAAGAAAGGCATTGGCTACAATAGGTATATGGGAAGGCAAATGGAAGGAACATGATCAATGGTGTGCCTTGTGTGAAGTTCAACAAGGGCGTTGCTCTTGATGATCTCATATGCAAGGCAAACAACAAGGTCTACATTCCCAAGATTGCACCTACAAGTGACAAGACAATCAAGTCGAAGCAAGTGGAGGCCCCCAAGCCACAAGCACCACTCCCATGATGCTATGCTAGTGACTAAATGTGTTGTTCGGGCAAGGATGGCAAGATCATGGTGAAGTATGTTGGTGCCCACAAGAGGAAGGAGATTATGAGGAGTGTTTGGGTGCCCAAGTTTTATGTGACTATTGATGGTCCTTAACTATCAATTTTGACCATCAACATTGCACTAAAATGGGAGTAAACAACAACATAAGTAGTGATTTATGTTTATAATTCACCTATTTCCCCTTGTACTTGGAGATCTTTGCTCATGTAGGAAAACTATACAAAAATATCAAATATCAAGCACTAGAAGTAATTGGAGCACGACAGAGCCACCATGGGCCACTTGGTGGGGTCGCCCGACCCCACCTTGCATCAGCCAACGTGGCATTCTAGTGCCACCTCACCAGTCTATGGGAGTGGCCAAGAAACACACTCCCAAGCCTTCTCCACCATTGATCCCAAGTCGGTGCAAGATCAAGGGCTGAAAATGTGCATCACATGGATTGTGGAAGCCACCATGTCTATGTCGATGCTCAAATGGACAAAGGGGCTTCATACCCACACTCTACTACACTTCCAGAGGCCTCACACCAAAGAGGAAGGGCCTACTCATCAGTGGGCAGTCGCTCGACGCTGAGGGCCGTCGCCTGATGGTCAACTTCCATCAAACCAACTCATTTTTTGTCACGTGCAAGAAGACACCAAATGGAGCAATGTGGTGCGTCAGTTTGAGGTGGTTCATTGGCGGTTTGATCCAAGGGCAAGGAGGGCATGTCACATGGATTGATGACATGGCAATGGAGTAGCCCCTACTCCACTTTAGACTATAAATAGGACCCATCTCCCTCACTTTAACACACACAAAAGAGAAGCTATCTCTCTACTCTCTCAAGATGTAGCTCTAGTAGTAGTTAGTCTTGGTGGGAGCTCTACTCTGAGTCTAGAGCTGTCTTCAGGAGTCTGGTATAGCTTGGTCTTTCTCTTGTAATACTTTATTTATTTCAATATATTACTTTCTATGCAAGTACTATTTCAAGTCTTTTACCTTAAGTACTAGTCTTGTTCTCTAGTTATACTTTGGTGATGTTTATATTACCTTTGATTAGTGGTAAGCTCTCATTGCATGGGTCTTTGTCACTAGCTAGTGCTCTAGTCTTGATCAAGCTAGGGTAGTATCAAATAGTGTAAGCGTGGTGCTTATACTATGGGGTACCTTGGAACATGGCTAGGCCCTCGGATGGATTGGGGTAGTTGGCAGGTGGTGACAACCCTGTCTATCCTATGTATTCCCCCATGTTAGGCCTAGTTATTAAATCATAGGGCTCGTTGTGCTTCGTGTTCGGTTAAATCCAACACAAGTACGCCCTGAAGTGTGATTGCATCCTACCTTGCACTACTAATCTTGGTTTATCTATATTATCATAGTATGTTGCTAGAGTTGTGCTTGAATAGAAGTAATTTAGGATTCTTGTGCTCTCTCTCTTTCTTATTGTCCTCCTATTTAGTTATGTTTCCGCTTTACCTTTTCATGAATGGATCTTCTATGTGTCACCCCACTTTATTGTATGTCGCTTACCTCCACTTTAGTCTAGTTGATATACTAGTTAGTAGATACGTGATGGTTAACTATCACTATCTTTAACCATAGCTTCCCTGTAGATAAATACGATACCTTGGAATGCTTTCGGGTAAAATGCTATGACGATATTCTGTGCGCTTGCGGAATTATCCACTTGAGCATAAGAAATATCAACAAGCATTTCTGGTGCCATTGCTAGGGATACAAACCTAGTAGCGACGTTAAGAAGTGTCAACAGTGACTAACCCCCTAGGACCCAAATCTTTTTAGGTACCTAAAACAAAAGCTTAATTTATCTTTGTAGGAATATTTCTCCGATGGAACAAGTTGGGTGTTGGATAGTGGATGCACCAATCATATGACCAGAGAGAAGGACATGTTCACATCATTCCAACCTAGTCATGACCAAAGTGGAACATTGTTTTTGGTGACAATGGAAAAGGAGTTCTCGGTTTGGGTAAAATTGCTATCTCAAATGACAATTTAATTTCCAATGTTTTACTTGTGAATTCGTTGAGATACAATCTGTTGTCCGTTTCACAACTTTGTGAGATGGGTTACAATTGTCTCTTTACGGATAAGGGTGTGAAAGTCTATAGAAGAGAGGATTCCTCTATTGCATTTACAGGTCATCTAAAAGGGAAACTCTATCTAGTTGATTTCACATCAAATAAAGTAAATCCTGAGACTTGTTTAATGGTAAAATCTAGCATGGGTTGGTTATGGCATCGCCGACTTTCCCATGCTAGGATGAGGAACTTGGCCAAACTTCAAAAAGGCGAACACATCCTTGGACTAACAAATGTTTCTTTTGAGAAAGATAGAATTTGTAGTGCATGCCAAGCCGGAAAGCAAGTTGGAGCCAAACATCCTGTTAAGAATGTTGTGACCACCAAAAGGCCATTGGAATTGCTTCACATGGACATATTTGGACCCGTCGCTTATATAAGCATTGGTGGTAACAAATATGGTTTCGTAATTGCTGATGATTATTCTTGTTTCACTTGGGTATTCTTTTTGCATAATAAGAGTGAAGTGCAAGGCATCTTCAAGAAGTTTGCAAGAAGATCCCAAAATGAGTTTGATGTCAAGATCAAGAGAGTTAGAAGTGACAATGGGACGGAGTTCAAGAATACCAATATTGAAGAGTTCATTGATGAATAAGGAATCAAGCATGAGTTCTCGGTTCCCTACACTCCACAACAAAATAGAGTTGTGGAGAGGAAGAACCGAACACTCATAGAAGCCGCAAGAGCAATGTTGGATGAGTACAAGACTCCAACAAATTATTGGGCGGAAGCGGTCAACATGGCATGTCAAGATATCAACCGCTTGTATCTTCACAAGAAAAGAGAAAAGACCACCTATGAACTTCTAACCGTTAAAAAGCCTAAGGTGCACTACTTTAGAGTTTTTGGATCTAAGTGTTTCATACTTAACAAGAAATCCAAAAGCTCAAAGTTTGCACCAAAGGTTGATGAAGGTTTCATGCTTGGTTATGGTACTAACGAACATGGATATCGTGTTTTCAATAAAACCACCGGTTTAATTGAAATCGTGATAGACATGACTTTTGATGAAACTAACGGCTCTCAAAAAGAGCAAGTCAATGTTGAGATTGTAGGTAATAAAGAAGCTCCACATAAAGCTATCAAGAAGCTTGCCATTGGTGAAATAAAGCCCATCGAAGTACAAGATGAAGATGAAGACACCATTGTGCATGTTGATCATGATCCTACCATTCATCATGTTTCATCCAATGAACATGGTGAAGCTTCTGCATCAAGAAATAACCAAGATGGAAGATCAAATGATGCACAAGGTCATACACATGAAGATGGTGCTATCAATGGTGATGAGCAAGCACGACCTCAACTCAACAATCAAGAAAGAAGTGAAGGCAACCCTCCACAAGACCATGGTGTTGATCCTCAAATCAATCAAGACCATGATGATGAAGATGATGGCCCCATCCAAAGAATAACTCAAGTGCCACATCCAAGAGTTCATCATTCCATTCAACGGGATCATCCTGTTGATAACATATTGGAGAGGATTCGATGAGGGGTAACGACATGTTCTCATTTAGCAAGTTTTTGTGAACATTACTTGTTTGTTTCTCCTTTGGAACCTCATAGGGTGGAAGAGGCACTTGATGTTCTGGATTGGATGATAGCCATGCAAGAGGAGTTGAACAACTTCACTCAGAATGAAGTCTGGTCCTTTATGGAAAGGTCCAAGCAGGAACCAAGTGGGTCTTTCGCAACAAGCAAGATGAGCATGGTGTGGTGACAAGGAACAAGGCAAGGTTAGTGGCTCAAGGATTCACTTAAATTGAAGGCTTTGACTTTGGGGAGACCTATGCACTGGTGGCAAGGCTAGAATCAATTCGCATTTTTCTAGCCTATGCTGCGCATCATGATTTCAAGCTATATCAAATGGACGTGAAGAGTTGTCACACCCCAAAATTTTTGTTTTGGGATGTGACAAGAAAACACTAAAACAAACCAATGATTTTTAATAGTTTCTAAAATTTTCCCAACTATAGTTAAGTTGCTGACATTTTAGATAGAGGAAAAATGTGAGTTTCTAAAATTTTTGGAATACAATTTAATTATATGTTGCACTTCATGCCTTTGCATAGTGTTTTGAATGAAAAATGAGTTTAAATGTTTTTAAATGCACCTAGGGTTTGATCCAAATCAAATTTCTCAAGATCTTTGATCAAGTTTCCATAACCTCAAATCCATGGTGAAATCCTTGGAAACCATTCACCTTGATCCTTGTTCCAAAAACCTTGGCGGGTCTCCAAACTTTCAACTTGTAGCCCGGTCTCTCTTTCTCTCTTTTCTCCTCATTTTGGAGCATCTAATTCTTTCTGACTAAGTCTTCTCCAAAGCACTAAGTCTATGCTAAGTTAACCAATCATTGTATCTCATCCCTCTCATGCAATTCTACCATCACTTGTTCAAGCAAAATCGCTCACATGGCACATAACCAAATTAATCTCAATTCTTCCCAATCTCTTGTCAACCTATGCAGCCCTAACTTTGTACCCTCTTTCTAGTGGGCTTATTCTTTTATCTTCTTTTCTCACCTTGGGCAACATCATCATGGACTCTTTCCCTTCTACCTTTTCTCCTCTTGATCAAAGCCCCCAACCCAAAAAGACCACAAGCAACCAGCCCTATAACTCTATCTTCACTTCGGGCCGAATCAGGTCCAAACCTTGCCTTAGCCCTTGCCATGGGTCAAAGCCCAACCATCCTCCTGTCCTTTGTGGTCCAACATCAAGACCAACCAGTCCTCTATCTCTTCCTCTCCCCTCTCCCACATCACCTCCCTATAAGCCCTCTCCATCTTGCAAAAATATCGGGCCATGACCCTTTGCCTTCCTACCCATTCGTCTCCCATCCTTTGACCCTTCATATACACCTCCCCCATCACCCTCACACCTCCCCCTTCATTTTCTCACGTGAGAAACAGAGGAGGGACGTCCCTACAGCTCCTCCTCCTTCCCCATGGCTGCCCCGATCAACCGCAGCGTGAGAAGGATGTCCCGTTGTACTACATCGTCGTCACCGGCCATCGTCGATGCATCTCCTTGTTCCCCCGCACCCTTCCCCTTGGTGAGAACACTCCATCATCTTTCCTACCTTGTTTTAATGTTCTTCTCTGCATATCAAGTAATTTAGATGATGTATGGTTGATCCCCGGCGAAGTTTACCCATTGTATGTGTTGCTGTCCTCGCACCCAGTTTTGCTGCTGTTGACGGAATCGGCGTTCCTTGCTGTTTCGTTACTCCGATCATCAAACTCTTTGGTCAAATTGTATCTAACATCCTTGAACACGCCTCTGTAAGATGGTTTTGCGATAGGAGTTGAGAAACCAGAGATATCATCATCTCCGTGCCTGTTGTTCCTACTGTTTGGTCAGAATGCAACTCTGAGTGGTTTTGGCGTTCCCCATTAATCTACTGTCCAAATCATCAATACCTTGAACCTACATGTTCATGATATCCCTGCACATGATTCCACAAGTTGGTTCGGCTATCCAATCCCCGATGGCCGAGATATCAAGACCGAAGTGCCTACTACCCCTGCTGTCCAAACAGCAGCACCCTGTTTTTGGCAACGACGTTCCCATTGATCCAGTGAACCCCAGGATGCATCCTTTGGCTAGACTATCATCTATATAGTTGCACATGCCTCTGCAAAGTTTCATGGCTATATGACCAAAGATGAAAGAGATATGTTCCTATTTTGTGCTCGCTGTCCCAGCTGCCCCCCAGACGCGCTGATGCTGGTTGGCATGCGTGTTCCCTTTGATTCACCGCTCCGGTGGTCAAGCCCTTCGACCACAATGTGTATCATATACTTGCACACATCTATACAAGTTGGTTTATTCATATGAACCACAACACCGAAGATATAAGCATTACCGTGTCGCTGCTCCTGCCATGTCAACAGCCCCACAATACTATCTTGCAATCTCGTTCCGCGCCTAACCGATGGTCGAAACATCACGTCCTTTTGTCACAGTATGTTCCATGGAGTGCCTTGCAACCCCACCCAATGAATCACCATTAGTCTTTGTTATAACCATGCAACAATCATCGTATCCATAGCCGACAGCTAACGTGCATATTCTAGATGCCTCGGCGATTCGCTGTGTTCCCCGCTAAACCGCTACATGAATCGTGGAGCTCTCTACCATGATCGTGTGTTTCCTAGTTGCACATGATCCTACCAAGTTCTATGCCAACAAGTTCAATTTGTTTCTGCCTTTTCATGGTCACAACCACCACTACCCGCCGTTGTCCGCCACCGGGTACGCTCAACCGGTGCACAATTCACCATAATCGTGTTTCCCTTTGATCTTGAATCCACCTTAGTGCATTGGTTGATCATGATATGTTCCCAAGTAGCCTATACACATATCCAACCCTTTTTGTTCTTATAAATATGTTTCTTGTAGTCCAAACTCCAACTTGCTCATACGAATTCAATCCTTCCCATCTATACCTTTCAACTCTCACTTCTTTTAATCTTGGCTCCTGTTTTGGTTAGTTTTTGAGCTCACACAGTCATAGAACAAGACATATGCTTTCAAAACCTTTGTAACTTGTTTTTTGTAATGCTTGGTGTACTGTTTTAGGGTTATTTCTAGGTGCATGTGCCATTTGATTGCTATCGATAGAAGAAGCTATGCAAGGAAAGGAAGATCTAGAAGAAAGGTTTGAGAAGTTTGACCAACAATTGGAGGCAAGTGTAACATGAGTTCCTTTGTTACCTAATAACCTTATAATCACTTTCATATGCATGTGTCTAATATGATGAACCACTAAGGACTTTACCTAGAACTTTTGTACCATGTTCCTTGTTACCCTGGGTTCATGCATATGGGTAGCTTTGCTTAGCTTGCAATCACCAAAGGTTATAATGTTAATTTTGATTAATGACTTATGGAATTGTTTACACAGAAATTTGGAAAGAAGAATGCGGGAACTCGAAGCTTCTAGGATTGTGTCATCAAGGAATCGATTAGATGTGAATCGATATCAACAGATTTAGATGTGATGTTAGAATCGGCTATTTTATTGATGATGTCAGTAGACGGTGTCAATGGGCTATGTTTGAATGGCGCCAGAAAGATGTGTCGGACTCTACAAATAAGAAAAATTAGGGTCCAAGTTATTATTAAATTAGGAAGTTTTCTTTTATTCCAAGAATTATAATGAGTCGTATTTGAGTAGGATTCATGTTTAGGTTCCGGGTATAAATACTAGACCCTGGTTATTGTAAAAAAGAGACACAAACACACAATCAATACAATCTTTCTAGCTTTCGCCATCGCATTAAGAGTAGGAGTACTATAGATCTCAACGAGTTCTTTAGCAAATAGGGCTGCACCGACTGATCGACCTCTAGCTTGCTTATGAGTACCGTCACGACTTGTATTGGGCTTGTAAAGCTGCATTAGCTGATTGATCTTTTACGAGCCATAATATAAGTTAGTTATCGATCTGTATCATAATTTGAAAGGCTGCATCAGCTGATTGATCTCTTACGAATCATAATATAGATCAAAGTTATCGATTTTGTGTTAAATAACTTGTTGTTTAATACAATATCACCAGTTATTAAATCTACTAAGATTAGCAAAATTTTCCTTGTTGTTTTTGGTTGATTGACCAGTTATCGATCTTGTTATAGTTAATGTTTTATTAATTATAACAAAATCACCCAATTGAAATAGAGATAGATCGACATCATATCATCTTAATTGGTCGTCCTTTGATCTGGTCACGCTTCAAATCTTATAATTGATGGACTAATTCCGTTAGATTGGCTATTTTATCTCTATTTTAGTCAAACATAGTATGCATCCAAAGACATGTTTCAATCTTGAATAAATTTACTAGTTAATGAGATCTAATCTAATGACACTACCATAGCTGCATCGATCCGGTTAAACCTCATTGGTAAGACTTTAGATTAGAAATTATCGATTAGTGGCTTTGTTCATTATCAAGATATGTACTCTGTTTGTTTGCTATGACTGCATCGGCTATTTTAGCCGATTTGCCTATACTCTCACGCATATAGCATGTTTTCATGAATCTGTCAACATATAGATGGTTTTATAAATTCTTTGGCTTTAGTTTATTATCATTATCATAGCTGCATCGATCCGATCGAACCTCATTGTTGATGATAATAGATTAGACTCAAAACTGTTTGTAGATTTATTTATATTAGATAGTCGATTTGTTCGCTTGTTATACTCTTTTCATCAAACTTATTGGCTTGACGCTTTATATAGATCATGTTCTATTTAGCCAATGATGCTTTCTTATATCGCTTCTTATGGATACGCCGGATATCGACTATTTAGTCGATAGCCTCATTGAATTGGCTATCTAGCTGCACATTTAGAATTGTTTGGTGCAACACCAACATGTTCCACCTTAAATTACTGATAAGATTTTCTCTCCTTATCAATTGTAGGTCAAATTGATTGGCACATCATTAGGTTTTTAGAATCGGCTGATTCTGTGTTGAAGCCAAGTAGATCTCTGGTCTCGTTCCACTCAGATCTTCTGGCTTGCTATGTGTTGATCACATCGCCACATTTTTGTGTCAACACACTTTTTGGCATGCCCAGTGGGACAACAATCGTCATGGCGGTTCACAACAACAAGGACATTCCTATGGTACCTTATGAAGACTTACCTGATGAGGATAAAGATGTCATTAGTAAGGCTATAGAGGAGTTTTAGAACAAGTGTTTGTTGTCATACACCAAAACATGTGACAATAAAGTTATTCAGAAATATCCACTACTGAGAGTTTTGATGCATGGACAGTCAGATACATATGAAGTTGATGATAGGGGTTTCTTTGTAGAAGCTATCAACAAATCTATTCATGATGCAATGCTGAATCATAATACAGCTTTCTTGAATACATTCCACAATAACATGAATGAGGTATTTCATGGATTTCCACTTGATCTGGTTGGACCGGCTTATTATATTATTCCACATCCATTGACTCAGAGGACTAATCAAGCCGGTACTAGCCATCAAGAAGTAGCACTAGCCAAGAGTGATGATGCACAGGCAATTCAGAGTTCATCTAAGCAAATTTAGGGTGCTACTATTAATCAAATGCAATATAATCCTAGATCATCGGTGCGGCATGTGCAACAGCCGACAGGGCAAGTTCAGAATCAGATGGTTAAATTTGGTACATCATGCCAAATACCACCGTCGGCTCAAAAAATAGCACCATCGGCTCAAAAAATTTGGTACATCAGAGATTTCAAACAACAAATCAGCAAGGGGCTCGACAGATAGATATTCCCCTTGGATATCATTATGGTTTAGATTATAATACCCTCAATATGATTCCAAATCCAGGATATCAAGGCACTCAAAATTTCAATCCGCAGATGGGTCAGCAATTGCCAAAAAATTCAAACTCAAATGCTGATGAATTGTTGCTCAGAGTAGCCGAAATGATGAAAAATCAGTTTTGTTTAAAACCAAAAGGACAGACCTTTTCGTACAAACGTCCATATCTAGAGTGGTATGATTTAGTGGCCCTTCCTATGAATTATAGGTTTCTAGAATTTGCTAAGTTCACTGATCAAGATAGCACAAGTACAATAGAACATGTCAGTCGATATCTTACTCAGTTGGGTGAAGCCTCCATTGAGGAAGCGCATCAAGTTCGTTTTTTTGTTTGTCCCTGTCAGGACCGGCTTTCACTTGGTTTTCATCACTAGCGGTTAATTCTATTGCCAATTAGAGTGATCTTGAAAAGAAATTTCATACATATTTCTACACTAGGACAGGGGAAAGAAAGATCATAGATTTAACAACTATAAAGCAAAGGGCTAATGAATCAGGTGGTGAGTTCCTTCAGAGGTTCCGAGAAATAAGAAACTTATGCTTTTTGTTGAATCTGACTGATGATCAGCTGGCTGCGTAAGCTGTTCAAGAAATATTGCCAACATAGAGAGAAAAGTTGCTTGGGCAAGAATTTGACAATTTAGGTTAATTGGCTCAATGGGTGGCAGCACTTAATAGCCAATTCCAGAATATGCGCAGAGATACCCGATTCTAGAAGAATGCTGCAATCGCTGAAGCTTATAATCCATATTTAGTCGATGATGATGATGAAGAAGAGGAAATTGCCGCAACTGAATAGAATTGGGGTAAAAAGATAGTAATGGTTCCAAATCGTTGGGGAAAAGAAGTTGAAGAAAGTTATTATTTTGATGTTGCAAAAGCAGACAAACTTTTTGATTTCTTGCTTGAGAAGGGACATATTAAACTGCCTGCCAATCATGTTATATTACCTCCCGATCAGTTGAAGAATAAGAAGTTCTACAAGTACCATAACATTACTTCTCATACTACTAATGATTGCAGGATTTTTGGCAGCATATTCAGAGGGCTATTCAACAAGGGAAGCTTAAATTTGATACAACTCAGAAAATGAAAGTTGATGATAATCCTTTCCCAAAGGATCAAAATATGGTTGATGTTAAGTTGTTCAAAGGGAAAGCTAAAGTTTTAACATCAACCAGGGCAAGAGAAACTGAAACAGTTGATCCGGAGATGCAAATATCGGTTGATGAATATAGAGAAATTAAAAGGCGTTGTGACCAACAAAAGAGCCAATATGAGCAGGGAGAAACATCGAGAGATGGTGCGATGAGACCATGTGTTACATCTCGGATTCTGTTGGATAAGTGGCAATGATAGAAGGAGAAACATTATCAGCACTGGTTAGAAGAGAAGGAATATCAACGTCAACAAGAAGAAGAGAGATATGAATGAGAAAAAGCTGAGTCACATTGGAATTGCCGTTTCTTCAAACATTGTTGGAACGAAGGTTTGAGACTACCTACTTAGAATAATTGCCCAGAATATAATGAACAATATTGGGAGTTTAGGCAATCTCAAGTCAATCACTGGTCTATCCATGATCGAATTGAATATCAACATAATGATGTGGATCGACGCTTAAAAAATAGAAGCATTCATGTTCATGGTCGACTTAGAAAGCGAGTTGTTGATCAGAACTGGGACGATTATGAAGAAGAAGATGATGAAGAGTATGTTTTGCATGAAGGATAGTGGTGTCCAGGAGGTTTAACAAGAAGGCAAAAGAGAAGAGTACAACGTCTAAGGAGTACAGAATTAGAACAGGCTCAGAAATCTAGTAAACCGCAAGTATGGCGTGCTAAACAAACAGCCGATAAGGGTCAACCATCGGCTAATATTCAAATGACTTTTCTTTTACCATCTAAATTTAAAGCTCCAGCATATCAAGAAGTCTATTTGGATTTTGATGAATCAAAGTATGAAGAGATGGCGGCCCAGTTGACATTGATACAATAAGCTGTATTTGATAAACCAATTAAGCATCGGCATTTTAAGGCTTTATATGTGAAAGATTTTGTCGATGAGAAGCCGATGAGTAAAATGTTGGTTGATGGAGGTGCTTCTATTAATCTAATGTCTTATACTACTTTTCGCAAGCTTGGTAAAGGACCAGAAGATCTGATTGAGACTGACATGATGCTTAAGGATTTTAGGGGTAATGCGTCTAAGACTAGGGGGCAATAAATATTGAATTGACAATTGGAAGCAAGACTTTGCTCACTACATTCTTTGTCATTGACGAAAAGGGTTCATGCAGTTTACTCCTTGGTCGTGATTGGATTCATGCCAATTGTTGTGTCCCATTGACTATGTATCAATGCTTGATTCAGTGGCATGGAGACAATGTTGAGCTAGTTCATACTGATGATTCTGTGAGTATAACAATAGTTGATCCAATGTATTGGGAACTAGAAGATTTTGAGTGTTTTTCTGGCAAGCGATGGGAAGGAGGCTTCATTAGAATCAATGATGAAGGCCAACAGCTGATCCGAGCAGTCGGCTCTAAAAGTTTGTTTTAATGAATAATCCAATAGGTGGTACAGATGGTAAACTAGGTCATGGCTTTACATCGGCTGATGAGTTAGAATAAATAGATATTGGTCTTGGAGATAGGCCTAGGCCGACGTATGTAAGTGCTAAGTTGGATACTGAGTATAAGCAAGAATTGATAGATTTGTTAAAGGAATTTAAAGATTATTTTGCTTGGAAATATTATGAAATGCCTGGTTTAGATCGATTAATCGTTGAACATTGGTTGCCAATCAAACCTAGATATCAGCCATTTAAACAATCTCCAAGGAGATTTAATCCAAATGTTCTTGATGATATCAAGGAGATTGAAAGACTACTATAAGCAAAATTTATCCTACCTTGCCATATGTAGAGTGGATATCGATTGTAGTTCCTGTGTATAAGAAAAATGGGAAGTTGAGAGTTTGTATTGATTTCAGAGATTTAAACAAGGCTACACCGATGGATGGTTATCCGATGCCAATAGTCGATATGTTGGTAGATGCAACGGACAGGCACAAGGTAATTGTTTATGGATGGTAATGCAGGTTATAATCAATTTTTTATGACTGAAGAAGACATAGCAAAAATAGCCTTTAGGTGCTCTGACACAATCGGTTTTTTTGAATGGGTTGTGATGACTTTTGGATTGAAGAATGCTGGTGCAACTTATTAGAGGGCAATGAATTATATTTTCCATAAGTTGATCAACAAGATTGTTGAAATATATATTGATGATGTGGTGGTGAAATCCAAAGGGTACAAAGAACATCTGGCTTATTTGCGGGAGACTTTGGAGTGAACAAGAAAACATGGTTTAAAGATGAATCCTAATAAGTGTGCCTTTGGAGTGTCAGCTGGACAAATTTTTGGGTTTTATGGTTCACGAGAGTGGAATTGAGATTGGTCAGAAAAGTATGAAAGCAATTGATGAGGCAGTACCACCAACTAATAAAACAGAATTACAATCTCTGCTCGGTAAGATTAATTTCATCAGAAGGTTTATTTCAATTATGTTAGAAATGATTCTACCATTTTCTCTTTTGTTGAAGTTGAAAAATGATCAAGAATTTAAATGGGGTGACGTGCAACAAAAAGCATTTGAAAAGATAAAAGAGTATATGAAATCTCCACCTGTGCTGGTTCCTCCTCAGCAAGGTAAGCCTTTTAAGTTGTATGTGTCGGCCGATAGTCAAACGATTGGATCGACCTTGATGCAAGAGTTTGAAGGAAAGTAATGGGTTGTTTTCTATTTAAGTAGAAGACTTTTGGATCTAGAAACAAGATATTCTCCTATTGAAAAGTTATGCTTATGCTTGTATTTCTCCTGCACTAAATTATGATATTATTTATTATCGACTGAGTGTACAATTGTGTCTAAGGCTGATGTGATCAAACACGTGTTGTCAATGCCAATATTAAATAGGAGAATGGGTAAGTGGATTCTTGTATTATCAGAATTTGATTTGAGGTATGAATCGGCTAAAGCAGTCAAAGGGCAAGTGATGGCTGATTTTATTACTCAACATCATAAACTAAGCATTGGCTATGTGGAACCTATGCCTTGGATATTATTCTTTGATGGATCATCGTACAAGCAAGGGGGTGGCATTGGTATTGTTATTATTTTGCCTCGGGGGGCAAGTTTTGAGTTTGCCTTTCAAATCAAACCTATAACCACCAATAATCAAGCAGAGTATGAAGCTATTCTTAAGGGACTTCAACTTCTTTAGGAAGTAAAGGCTAAGTCAATTGAAATATTTGGAGATTCACAGTTAGTTATTAATCAGTTGATCAGCCTGTATGAATGTAAGGATGATATTCTAAAGGGATATCATGATGAATGCCGAAAGTTGCTTGAGGGGTTTCCTCTTACTTCTCTTCAGTATATTCCAAGAGCATAGAATCAAGAGGCCAATTAGTTAGCTCAGAATGTGTCAGACTATCAAATGTTCCAGTAAATTTTAAGTAGTGAAACTTTGGCTAATAATTGAAGAGTTGAGATAGCCGATTACCTCAGGAATCCATCACAGAGAGTTACCAGAAAATTGAGATATAAATCGACTAAGTATGTTTTGTTGGATGATCAGTTGTATTACAAAACAGTGATGGAGTTTTGCTTAATTGTTTAAGTCAAGAAGAAGCAAGAGTATTGATGGGAGAAGTGCATGAAGGAATATGCGGAGCTCATCAATCGGCTTATAAAATAAAATGGGTTATTCACAGGTTTGGATATTTCTGGCGAACAATATTAGAAGATTATTTTGAATATTACAAGGGGTGTCAGGATTGTCAGTGTTTTGGTAATGTTCAGAAGTCGCCTGCATCAGCTATGAACCCAATAATTAAGCCATGATCATTCTGAGGCTGGGGAATTGATTTGATTGGCCAGATTTTTCCACCTTCAAGTACAGGGCACAAGTTTGTATTGGTAGCAACAGATTATTTTACTAAGTGGGTTGAGGCGATTCCTTTGAAAATAGCAACTTCAAAGAATATGGTTGATTTTATCAAGGAGCATATTGTTTATTGTTTTGGAATTCCTCAAACCATTGCTACTGATCAGGGGACAATGTTCACATAAGAAGAATTCAGAGATTTTGCTGCCAGTATGGGAATTAAATTACTAAATTCTTCTCCTTAGTATGCTCAAGCTAATGGCCAGGTAGAGGCACCCAATCAAATTTTGATTAAGTTGATTAAGAAGAAAATTGAAGAGCAACCAAGGAAGTGGTACCTGACACTTAATGAAGCATTGTGGGCCTATAGGATGGCTTGTCATGGATCAATTAAATCATCACCTTATGAGTTAGTATATGGGCACAACACAGTTCTTCCTTGGGAGATTCAGACTGGATCAAGACGTGTTACATTGCAAAGTGATTTGACAGTCGAAGTCTATAAAAACCTTATGATGGATGTGTTGACAACCAAAAATGTCCATTTTGTGAAGTTGTCAAAATGTGAAATGGACTTCACCGTTGCGTTCCTCTCATTGAGATGGTCAAAAAACATATATGGAACATCTAATTTGAAGTCCGGATGAAGGAGTTATGCTCTCGGAAAGATGCCTCGTTGTCGGGAGTTCCGACCCATGTCGGGACTTCCGACTGTCAGAAGTTCCGACGGGTGTTGGGACTTCTGAGAAGCCTAAAGAAATCTGCCCGAGTGTCTAGGGTTATCCCTACGTCGGGAGTTCCAACAAAAGTCAGAAGTTTCGATCCGACCCAAGTCGGGACTTACGACTGGACTTCCGACATACCTGACAGAAAATCCTATTCGGATCTGGCCTTTTGGATTCCGATCCGAACTGTTCCAAACTTATGAGAAACTTGGAAAATAAGGCTTGGAGAGGTTTCCTACTGGGATAAGACCACCCCCTCTATATATATGAGAGGATCATGGCCGATTGAGTTCACCATCTATCCAATCGTCAAACAAATCAATCTACTACTTCTGCTCCAACCCTTTTACCCTCTTCTCCAACCCCCATGCTGTTCATCCCTTGACCCAACAACCAAGGATGGCACCCTAGGCTTGCTGGCTGACCTAGGGCAACCCGACGACGTCCTTGCCCTGATGGGGTCCCTCCCGGGCAAGAGCCTCGACGGTTTCTTTGCTAGTTTGCCTGAAAACTAGCCGGTTCTTCGTCACGTAAGCACGTTGGTTATTCTTTGGTGGTTTGCTTGTAAACCTCTCCGTTCTTCACCATGAAAGAGTGATATCCTCGCTGCGTTCTTCGGTCCATAGCGGCCCGGGTGTCCAAGGCCCTATTGGTGTTTGATTCGGATCACTTTCGACGTCAACACACTTTTTGGCGACTCCGCTGGGGACGATTGGTTTGGTTATCTCTTATAGCCGATCTCTCTAACCTAGCCTTACTCCTCATTGATCTATCTTCTTAAGCTCGCCATTACCGTTGCATCTGGCCTAAAAGGCCGATCGCATCTGGTTTTGACCCCTTGTGATCTTGTTTGCGATTTTGCAATAGGTTGCGCTGCTTATCGGAAAATTCAGCATGGCGGTCAAGTTATAAATCATGAAGTACCAATGTATTGCATCACAATATTACTACAATCACCCTGAGGTACAACTTGCAAATGCATCTTATGATCCTAATAGTTATTTTGCAAGTTCTATGAGCTCTCATGTTGGTGTTGCTAGCTATAATGATACTAGATATGTTACATTGGCTAATACTTTTGTTAATGCTCCTCATCATACACATCATAATTATGAATATTATGGTCAAGAGCCAATGCATGTTGTAAATTCTTCGAGTTTTGATGCTACTAGCAACATACAACACGTAAATTGTTATTCATCGGCTATAAGTTCACAATATGTGGTTCCACCACAAGACATGCCGATGAATGAGAGAATTGGTTATAACAATGTTAATTATTTAGCCAATTGCTCTGATAATTCAGCACCATATGCCAATGCTCCTATTCATAATTCGGCTCCATATGTTACTCCCAACTCGAGCCAAATTAATGAAAATTCAGCAAGGTGTTTAAGTGCTAATACTTATGATTCGGCTTCACGTGTTACTAGTAACCATAGCCGAATCAATGAATATTCAGCACCTTATGCAAAGATCAATGCCCACAATTCGGCTTTGTATTACGCTCATGACCATAGCCGAATTAGTGAAATTTCAGCAAGGCATTCGAGTGCTAAAACTCGTGATTCGGCTCCACATATTGCTAATAATTGTAGTCGAATCAATGAAAATTCAGCAATGTGTGCACTTGCAAACAATCATGATTCGGCTTCATTTGTTGCTCTCAAATCAAGCCGAATCGATAAAGATTTAGCCCATGCTAGGAATCCATATGGTTCCTCTAAATGGAAGGTGCCCACTTATCATAGACCGTACCCATTATGCTATGATTACTTGAAAACTCCTAATGGTTGGTGGGTACCTGATTTTTATGAATTTAGTGGTGAAGATGATAAAACCACTATGGAACATATTAGTATATATCTCTCACAGCTGGGTTTTGCCGGTAAAGAAGACTATATGAGAGTGCGAAATTTTTCTTTATCTCTCACCGGTATTGCCTTTGCATGGTTTACATCTTTGCCACAATGTACTATTGGTTCATGGTCTCAATTAGAGGAGCAATTCTATGAATATTTTGGAAAGACTAAAGAGAAAAGGCCGATCATAGTTGAGTCATCGGCTAAAACAGGATTGCTAGTGGGCATGAAAGAAATAATGTAAGCAAAGGTTCGGCTACAAAAGCCGAATAATACAATATCCTTTCCGAATCAATCACATCTCAAAAAACAAGTCTTGCTATAGAAAAGCATGGCGACAATGCAACGACTACCCAACAGCCCGAAAACAGAGGCAGTTCGTGATGATATACAAGCTTACCTGACGGCTGTTATGGCCCAGACTACAGAGATTGTAAATCAAGCCCGGGCTCCATCCGTCTCAGTCGAATCAAGCCACAGCTGCCAGTACTCAAGTCGCTCACAGCCACCCAACCAACGTGGCTCACACAACAATGACCCATCAGACAACCGTCAAGGCGGAAACGGTGGCCATGATGGTGGTCGGGACGATAACCGCCGTTGGGAGGACAACCGCCGTGACGTTCGGGACGACAACCGCCGAGACAACCGCGATAATCGCCGCGATAACCACGATCACAGGGTTAATCAGGATGGCAACCGAGATCGCCGTGATGGCAATAACAATCTCTGCCATTACCTCGAAGGACACGATCTGCGCAATCACATCAACCAAAGAGCCAACGATCGTGCATCCCACGAAAGCTATCGCCGTATAGAATATGATACTACCCATGGCCCTCTGGGTTTGAAGCAGTTTACTCTGCACCTTCGCCAAGTCATATGGCCCAAGAACTTCAAGCTCGAAAAACTTCAGAAGTATGATGGCAAGGAGAACCCTGAATTATGGGTCATGCTCTATGAAACTGCGTACAGATCGGCCATGGCTGACAAGCACGTCATGTCTAACTACTTCCTAGTCGCTGTTGGCCATGCAGATCACCAATGGCTAGTTAGCTTGCCGGTGAACTACTTTAATTCTTGGCAAGAGCTCAAGCAAGCCTTCATCAACAACTTCATTGCTACTTGTGAGCAACCCAGCAACAAATATGATCTGCAGCGGATTCGAGACCGGAAAGATGAGCCACTATGCGAGTACGTCCGGTGTTTCTTGGAGATGCGCATCAAGGTCCCATCAATCTCCGATAATGAGGCAATCGAGGCTTTCATTACTGGTCTCTGCTTCCACGATGCCCTACGAGACAAGCTCCTTCGCAAGAGACCTAAATCGGTCACAGCGCTCCTGGCCACTGCCAAGAAATATGCGGATGCCGACGATGCTAAAAAGATAATCATCGAGGAAGCAGTAAGGGTTCCACGCTCTGACCACCCCCCACACCGCGACGACTACCACGACAATCGTGGTTAGAACGACAATTTTGATCGCCACAACTAGCGCAACGACCTCCGCGACCACCGCGACCAGCGTAATCAGCGGCGTAATCGCCGTGACGATTACAGGGGCAAGCGTGCTCGGGAAGACGATGGCGAGGTCAACATCGTTAAGAAAGGTGGCGGACGGCGCAACTACAAAGAAGACTACGCCAAAGCATTGAAAGGACCCTGCCAGCTCCACCCCAAGTCAAACCATACCATGGAGAATTGCCGCGTTCTCAAGTCTATCTACACGCGCCAATAGGCTCCGGATACGTCCAACAAGCCTAACGACGCAGGGGAACAGCGCAACGAGGACAACGACGATGACAACGTAGATCCCCGTCACAAGTACATCAAGCCAACTGATCGCGTTCACACCATCATTGGAGGCAAAGTGTCCATCGAGACTAAACAAGAATGCAAGCTGCTCGCCCGCACCTGCTTGAACGTGGCCAACACCGACAACCTCATCGCCGATCCACGACTCCCTCCTTGGTCTCACTGTGAGATCTCCTTCAGCAGAAAGGACCAATGGGCTGCGATACCTGAGCCAGGGCGTTTTCCCTTGGTCCTCAATCCTTGTATCAACAAGGTTTGGTTCGACAGAGTGCTGATTGATGGCGGCAGTTCTATCGATATATTGTTCAAGAACAGTCTGCCAGCCCTGAAGATAACCTAGGCGGATCTCAAACCATATGAGGCACAGTTCTGGGGTGTTCTTCCCGGACAGAGCTCTACACCTCTTGGGCAGATCATGCTACCCGTGCAATTTGGGACCTCGGACCACTTCCACACCGACTACGTCAACTTCGTGGTCACTGACTTCGATGACACCTACCATGCTATCCTTGGTCGACCATCGCTCACCAAGTTCATTGCCATACCTCATTACAGGTATCTGGTGCTCAAGATGCCTACTGAGAAAGGGGTTCTAACTCTCAGGGGCAACGTATACGCAGCGTATACCTGCGAGGACGACAACTTCAAAATAGCAGAGGCTCACGACCTCTCTATTCGCATGGCTGAGACCATGCTCGATGCCAAGAAGACCTCAGCCGACCACCTAGAGATCTCAGAGCTCGAGGCTCCACGCAAGAACATCAAGTCCAAGGAGCACAAGGTGATCCAGCTGGTCGATGGTGATCCCAACAAAATGGCCCTTATCAGGGCCAACCTGGATCCCAAATAGGAAGACACGCTCATTAGGTTCTTGAGGAGCAACGTGGATGTGTTCGCATGGAAACCTACTGACATGCCCGGTGTACCCCGGAATTTGATCGAGCACTCCTTGAATGTCAACGGCAAGGCCAAACCTATCAAGCAGAAGCTACGATGGTTCGCTCACGACAAGAAGGAGGCGATTAGGGTAGAAGTTACACGGCTTTTGGCAGCCAGATTTATCAAAGAAGTGTATCATCCGGAGCGGTTAGCCAACCCGATTCTTGTACGCAAAAAGAATAATGAGTGGAGAATGTGCGTTGATTACACTGATCTCAACAAACACTGCCCTAAGGACCCCTTCGGCTTACCTCGCATAGACAAGGTCGTAGATTCAACCGCCGGTTGCGAGCTACTTTCCTTTCTCGATTGCTACTCTGGTTATCACCAGATCGCTCTCAAAAAGGATGACCAGATCAAGACATCTTTCATCACGCCTTTCGGCGCCTACTGCTACATGACCATGTCGTTCAGGCTCAAGAACGCTGGGGCTACCTATCAACGCGCCATACATGCCTGCCTCAAAGACAAGATAAAAGATGACCTCATCGAGGCTTATGTTGATGATGTAGTTGTCAAGACCAAGGAAGCACATACCCTTGTTGACGACCTAGAACGCACCTTTGCAGCCCTTAATACATTCCAATGGAAGTTAAACCCAAAGAAGTGCGTCTTTGGTGTTCCTTCTGGTATACTGCTTGGCAACATCGTCAGTCACGACGGCATACGCCCTAACCTAGAGAAAGTCAAAGCTGTCTTAGACATGAAGCCGCCCAAAAAGGTGAATGATGTCCAGAAGTTACCGGATGCATGGCTACTCTCAGTCGTTTCATATCAAGATTAGGAGAAAAAGGACTACCATTCTTCAAGCTGCTCAAAGCATTCGGGAAGTTTGAGTGGTCAGAGGAAGCAGACACTGCCTTCATATAGCTGAAACAATACCTTACATCACCTCCGGTCCACACTACTCCCAGAGAAGATGAAACTCTCCTACTTTACATTGCAGCAACTAATCGGGTGGTCTCCACTGCCATGGTGGTTGAGCGCGATGAGCCTGGCCACGCCTACAAGGTACAATGACCAATCTATTTCATCAGTGAGGTACTCAATGAATCCAAGACCAGGTACCCACAGATTCAGCAACTGATCTACGCCGTAGAATACAAAGCATGCCTACATGGTTTGTGCATTGCGGTCGAGCTCGGTGTCAAACGTCTCTATGTCTACATAGACTCGGCTCTGGTCATCAACCAACTCAACAAGGACTGGGACATGACCAGTGAAAAGATGGATGCATACTGCAAATCGATCAAAAAACTGAAAGGCAAGTTCTACGGCATCGAGTACACACACGTGGTCCAAGACAAAAATCAAGCAGCAGATGCGCTGTCAAAGTTAGGATCATCCCAAGCCAAAGTCCCACATGGCGTATTCGTTCAAGACCTGCTCATGCCTTCCATCGAAGAGGAAGTTCCCACGGTCGACAAGCCTCCAGACCAGCCATTGGTGGCTACAGTTCTGGCCTCAAGCACCACCGAGCCACCTCCGACCACTAATCAGCCTGACTAGAGAGTACCTTTCATCAAATACCTGATAGATGGTAGCGGTTACACTGATCGGATAGAAAACGAACGCCTGATGCATCGCAGTAAGCAGTATCTGCTCGTCGATGGCAAATTATGGCGCAAGAACGCAAAGGAGGAAATCTTGATGAAGTGTATAACCCAGGAGGATGGTGAACAACTCCTAGGCCAAATCCACTCTGGCTCCTATGGCAACCACGCGGCCTCGAGAACGCTGGTTGGCAAGGCTTTCCGAGCAGGTTTCTATTGACCGTCAGCTGTGGCCGATGCAGAGAAGCTAGTCCGCCATTGTGAGGGTTGTCAGTTCTTCGCTAAGAGAATCCACGTACCAGCACATGAGATCCAGATAATACCAGCCTCTTGGCCCTTCGCATGCTGGGGACCGGATATGATCGGGCCCTTCAAACCGGCTCCTGGGAAATTTACATGTGTCTTTGTGCTGATCGACAAATTTTCTAAGTGGATAGAGTACATGCCTCTAGTACAGGCATCTTCAGAAAAGGCTGTCATGTTCATCGACTAGGTCATCCACCACTTCGGCATACCCAACAGCATCATCACCGATCTGGGTACTTAGTTCACTGGGAATGCTTTTTGGGACTTCTGTGATGAAAGGAGCATAGTAGTAAAATATGTCTCGGTGGCGCACCCTAGAGCTAATGGACAGGTCGAGCGGGCAAATGGTATGATCTTGGACGCACTTAAGAAGAGGATGTATAGAGAAAATGACAAGGCTCCCAGAAGATGGCTCAAAGAGTTACCAGCCATGGTCTGGGGCCTCAGAACCCAGCCTAGTCACAATACCGGCGTATCACCATACTTTATGGTTTACGGCGCTGAGGCAGTGCTCCCAGCAGATATAGCTTTTAGATCAGCACGGGCAGAGAACTTCGATGAAGACAAGGCCAATGAAATGTGGGAGCTAGAAGTGAATAGTGTAGAAGAGAAGCGGCTCGATTCTTGCGTACGTACAGCCAAATACCTTACTATTTTGCGCAGGTACTACAACAAGAACATTAAGGAGCGGTTCTTTGTGGTCGGGGACCTGGTCCTGAAGTGGAAGACGAATCAGGCTGGTGTCCACAAACTCACAACTCCATGGGAAGGGCCCTTCATGATCAAGGAAGTTACACGACCTACGTCTTACAGGTTAGCTCACCTAGATGGTACGGACGTACCCAATTCATGGCACATCAACAAGCTTAAGCGTTTCTACGCTTAACTGCTAAGATATGTACTCCTCTTGTACTCTCGATTTAATTCAATAAAGCTACTATGATTTCTCCGACCTCTCTAATGTGTCACTTCGAAGTCCATTATTATTCTAACTTAACCTGTCAAAACCGACCACCATTCCTTCCTGGGTTTTCGGAGTAGGCCCTGCCTCTAGTTCCTCCCAACGCGTGCATAGGATCTGCTCTCTACGCTGCGGGTGATCGGCAGGTCCCCTCTGGTTTGACTTGTCTATGTCTACATGTGCACAGGCTACGCTCCTCACACTCCGACCACAAGATAAATCAGGGCCATACAAACCTGTCAGGATGACACATCGACTAAACTAGTACAACTAAACAGAACGCTAACATGTTCTCACTTAGTTACACCAATGCGAGATTCAAGCTTAAATACATTTTCCACAAAACAAACAAGCTTATGATGATATACAGTTACGTTATTACATGCTTGCCTGAAAAGGTCTAAGTTTACAATAACACAACTACATCTTCTTTTACAGCTATAGCCTATACTATTGGCTGGTCGGGTTACGTGGCACCTACTGCTCACTGGGCCTGACATCGTGCTCAAGTCCTAGGGACTCTTGTACTGGTCGAGCTGAAGAAGATGGCCCCGCCGATGCCTAGCTGGTCGAGACCGCAGGCTTCGCCGGTTGGCTCAAAACTGATTGTGTTTCCAGCTGACTTGTTGATGGCATACCCTGTATAGGTGTTGTCCCGCCTCCACATAGGTTAATGTCACCAATTATTTTTGCCGACAAGTCCAGCTGCTTCATCCGAAGCTCCTCAGCCTTGTCTGGATCTACCTCCTTCGGGTATCTAGCCTCCAGTCGCTTGAGATCGATCAAGGGGTAGTGAGCATGTACCATGCTTAGCACATGTGCGCCTGTGTACTCACCCACCTCCTTCACGAACTCTTGGAACCATCCCCATGCCCTTTGACATCTATCAACCAGTTCGAGCTGTGGCGTCCTTGGCACGTCCTCCGTAAGCGCTGGGTCGATAAGGTTGAGGACCGGCAAAATGCCCGTTGCCACATCCTGGCACCATTTTTTCCATGTGTCCCGATCCTCGGTGATCTCTTGGCATCGCGCCTTCCAGCCGTCATGATCTTTCATCACGGCTTCCAGATGCTTCTTGGCATTGACTTTTAAAACTACAAACCGCACAAGACATTAAAACGTCATACCACAACAAGATAAGGTGGGAAACAAAAGTGAGCAAAGGGGTCTGGAACACTTACTTTTCAGTTCCTCTTTCATCTTGGTTGTGTGGTCCCAGAGCTGTGACTGGTCATGCGCCAGTTTCCTGTTGTCCTCCTTTAGGCGATCACACTCTACGACCGCACGACTATTCTCCTCTCAGAGATGGACTACTTTGGCTTCTAAGCCTGCACTATGGCTATTACTACCAACAACGCAACAACACTTGTCATGCAATCGTTGTGATAAAGTAACTACTTACTTGTTTTTTCCTGCTCTTTGTTACTGAGCTGGACGACCAGGTTCTGGTTCTGCGCCTCTTGCTCCGTCCTCTCATGGTTGGCAGCTTCAAGTTGGTGGCGCAAGCGTTCCACTTTGGCCACCAGTTCTTTATTGCTTGCTGTGATCCCCTCAATCTGGTCAAAGCATTTCTTGCGGTACCTTGCGGTCTTCATTAAGTCCTGCATGCAAAAAGCTAAGTAAGACAGTATGACTAGATGGCAAGGTTAGGTGGTCAAGCAAAGCATACCTGGACTTCCGTCACCAGTTGTTTCGCCGCCCGTTCAACTTTCATGGTCTCTTCGACCTCTGGGATTTCCTCATGAACAACCCATTGGTCGTTCCGCCAGCGCGACACATATACATGTTGTTGCCTATCCTGTGGATGGCCCAGGACCTCTTCTACTTTGTCCTCTTCGGCCTCTTCTTCAGGTACCGGTGCTGGTCCGGAGTTGGCAGCTTCTGCGATAACTATGGCCTTCCCACGGGCCTTAGCATCGACAAGCGTGCTCTGTGCTCTCGACTCCGGCCGCCGCTCCTCAGTCTGACCCGTTACCCCTGGTGCTGAGGTGTCGCCCTCCATAGGGTTGGTGCTCGGAGCACTTGTACTTGGCTCGGCTCTCCCCTTGACCACCTACTCGGGGACTGTTGTCTGGCCGTTTGTCTGCTGAGGCTCCGGCAGACTTTCTGCTATGGGCTCCTCCATGGCTGGCTGCTGGGCAGTCTTCTCTGACATTGCTGGCAGAGCCACGCCACTCCCAGCTAGTTGGTCTGGATTTTCGATGGACGTCGACCTAATATATCCGAGATAAGTTCAGAAGACAACAGTAATCAATATAAATTGTAAGCTTATATCAATGTTACAAATACTTACATGTTGGAAGCACGGAATGATGTGGCAAAGGCACGTCTCTTTGGCCATGCTTGCTCCACGTGCTCTATGGGTGACACCTGGTCTCCCTCTACGACCAGCACCGACGCTGGGGCTTGGTGCTCGACCCCTCCGCCGCTTGTCCTCGATGCTGTAGTGGTCGGCGATGCAGGTCCCACCAGCACGGAGGAGCCACCTTGCTCCGTCGACTCTAGTTGCCTCCTCCTCTTTCGAGGGACGAGTCGAAAGATGTCTGCATCCTCTGTTTCATCGTCTGATAGTGTAAAGATCGCCTGACGATGCTTGCTGGCCACCGACCGCTTACCAGCAGCTTTGGCCGCTGCCTCCTCCCCAACTCCGAGCACGGCCCAGTCGACGTCTTCGATCCCGGCACTGGTCTAGGTGGTTGGCCTGGCAACTTGCGGCCAATCTACACCAGGGGGTGGATACACGAACACTGTTGCTCTATCCTGACCATTAATCTAGGAAACACAAAGGAGATAACACAGTAAGTTTCTGTTACAACATAAAACTATGGGTACAAGGTAGGATGATTTACCTTTGGGGGAGGTCGGGCGAGCTTGAAAGCGTGCTCGATGTCACTCAATCTGACATAATTTGGATCAGCTAAGTTAAATAACTCTCCAATTCTGGCTCTGACTTCAATCTTGTCAAGCGCCTCTTGCCTTTTCCTCGTTGGGTCTGCGCTACCTTGGTACTCGTAGCCGGGGTGTACCCTCCTCTGGTAGGGCTAGATCCTTCGGCTGATGAAGTTCCCGACCACGCTCGGACCATCCAGTTTCTTCCATGGGATCATCCCAAGTAGTTCTGGGATATGTTCCAGGTGCTTGAGCTTCTCCGATCAGCTGGTCCTCTTCTCCGGAATGAACCCCACGTCGCACAGTGTGATCGTGTTCGGCTCTTTGCGGATGTAGAACCACTTCTTGTACTAGTCATCAAGTGACATGTTCCAAGGGTAGTGCAGGTACTAGGCTTTCATCCCATCATGAAGGTTGAGGTACACACCTCCGGCTATCTTCGAGCCACCGCTTCCTTTCTTCCACAGACAGAAAAGATGGTGAAAGAAGTCGAAATGGGGTTGGAAGCCGCCATATGCTTCACAAAGATGAATGAAGGTGGAGACAAGAAGAATTGAGTTGGGATGCAGATTGCAAATCCCAATCTCATAATACAGATAGAGCCCCTGAAGGAAAGGGTGCACTGGAACCCCAAAACCCCGCTTGAAGAAATCTTCAAAAACCACAATCTCACCTGGTTGTGGATCGGGGTACCCCTCGCCCTCCGGCGCGCGCCATCCCATGAGTTCCTTGTTATGGAGTACTCCCATGATGACGAGGTCTTCGATGGCCTGCTCATTGCTTCTTGACTTCCACCACTCCTTCGCCATGACTTCGGCTTTCTTCTGGGCATCACTTTTCGCCATGAATCTGGCCTTGCTGTTGAAAACAGATACGGTGGAGGAGTGGTTGGTGGTGATTTTGGAGGTATTAGGGTTGGCAAGAGGAAGAAGAAGGCTACGACGGCGAAGGGCAATGGGGCTCGTTAAAAAGTAACTTACCAATTCTATACTATATTTAACCAAGAGTTCCGCCGTTTCGTCTGCTCGAGATTCTTGGGAGATGTGCGCACGCGCCGTAGACGGTTGTTTTCACAACCTCGAGATCTATGCCAATATATGCGCCTCTTCGTTATTAGTGTATGCGCCTCTTCGTTACTAGTGTGAGAGGGCCCACACTGATGCACCTCCTTATAGGTGCCAAGTGGCTGTTTGCTTGAAAGGACAAGAAGGCAGTATGACATGCTATACCCGTCTACTTTTTTTATCAGACGTGTTAGATTGGACTTGATAGAGTAAGAAGATAAATAAATACACCAAATAATAGTACAAGTGGCATTTGGTTCTTCGCCGCATGTGTCGTGCTCAGGGATGGTCCAGACCACTATCGTGCTCGAGGACTGCCCAGACCACTACCGTGCTCGGGGACTGCTTCGACCACTACTGTGCTTGGGGACTGCTCCGACCACTACTGTGCTCAGGGACTGCTCCGACCACTACCATGCTCGGGGACTGCTCCAACCACTACCATGCTCGGGGACTGTTCCGACCACTGCTTGGAGACCGCTCTCCTCGGCTACATGTGATTTGTACTCACATACAGTCGAGATGCATTTATTTGGACCTTGCTACAAGGCTTATACTTCGCCTTCCAGCAAGCTCAGGGACTACATCGGTACGATGCACCTGCCGGTGCATCTCGTATTGCTTGTACAACGATTGGATTCTTAACTTCAGTGGAAATTCTTTTTAGACCCTAGCACCACGTGCCTACGTCACCTACTACTAGGCTCGGGGACTAAGTGGGCACATTTCACCTTGCGGTGAATGTGTTTATTTTATCGACCCCTATGCTTTGACTGATTGCCAGAATTACTACTGTCCAAGGGTCACTTACATTTCTTTTCAGAAATACAAGTGGGCACACTTGATAAGGAAAGAAATCTTTTTTTTTCTTTAAGAGCACCATGCATTCTTCAGACAACCAGAATCTTCAGCTATAGTCGTGGTCTACTGCTCTCTGTTCTGACTAGAATGCTGGGCACATTCGATTGGTCGATGTTTCAATCAGTTGGAGATGACATGAAGACGGATCGCATTAGTCGAAGGAGATCGAATGGCGTGTCACAGCATAATACATGGTGCTCGGGGACTAGCTGTGGGGGTATTAACCCCTATACCCTTACGGCTAGGCTTGGGCCGGCCCGAATCAGGGGGTCCGGTCCACTAGAAGACGACGCGTGGTCCAGCCAACCTATTCAGAATCCCGCACAAGGAATCAAGATAGATTTGGAGATCAAGCAAGGTCCTAATCGGTTAGAATAGGAATCCTTATCCGGCCACCTATGGCAACTGTAACTGGCTAGGATTAGTTTCCAGATCTGTAACCCTGCCCCCCGGACTATATAAGGCGGGCAGGAGACCCCTCTAAAAAACATCTCTCATTGACATACAACAATACAATCAGACGCATGACGTAGGTATTACGCCTTTACGGCGGCCGAACCTAGATAAAACCTTGTGTCTGTCTTGCGTTACCATCTTGTTTGTTGCTTGCGCATCTGTCTGTCGATAATCTACTACCTTAGGCATACCCCTAGGTAGACTGCCGACCATATTTCGTCGACACGACCCAAGTCAGGACTTCCGACTGGACTTCCGACATACCTGACAAAAAATCCTATTCGGATCTGGCCTTTTGGATTCCGATCCGAACTATTCCAAACTCATGGGAAACTTGGAAAATAAGGCTTGGAGAGGTTTCCTACTGGGATAAGACCACCCCCTCTATATATATGAGAGGATCATGGCCGATTGAGTTCACCATCTATCCAATCGTCAAACAAATCAATCTACTACTTCTGCTCCAACCCTTTTACCCTCTTCTCCAACCCCCATGCTGTTCATCCCTTGATCCAATGACCAAGGATGGCGCCCTAGGCTTGCTGGCCGACCTAGGGCAACCCGACGACGTCCTTGCCCTGACGGGGTTCCTCTCGAGCGAGAGCCTCGATGGTTTCTTTGCTAGTTTTCCTAAAAACTAGCTTGTTCTTCGTCACGTAAGCACATTGGTTATTCTTTGGTGGTTTGCTTGTAAACCTCTCCGTTCTTCACCATGAAAGAGTGATATCCTCGCTGTGTTCTTCAGTCCATAGTGGCCCAGGCGTCCAAGGCCCTATTGGTGTTTGATTTGGATCACTTTCGACGTCAACAGGATGATTTGGAAAATTTAAGTTGTCATCGGCTGTGCACTCTTGAAAATATTAGGGCCAATAAATTAAGGGTTGCAAGGCATTATAATAAAAAGGTCAAGAACAAACAGTTTTGCAAAGGAGAGTTGGTTTGGAAAGTAAGATTGCTGATTGGGTCTAAAGACAGCAGGTTTGGCTAATGGTCCCCTAATTGGAAAGGTCCTTATTGGATTAAACGTTGTGTGCCTGGCAATGCTTATATTTTGGAGACGCTAGAAGGGGAAGAGGAGTTTCATAGAGCAATCAATGGAAAATTCCTAAAGAAGTATTATCCTAACATTTGGATTAATACTTGATAGCCAATTTATTTGGTCATTGGCTCTAATAGCCGGAACCAGGAGGGTATCGCCTTTAGTTCAAAAATCAACCCTAAGGGGAAAATCTGATATGATTTGTATCGCCTGTAGAGCAAAAACACACACAAAGGCAATCAGATTTATATTTCAGCAGATTCAGAAACATAGTCATACAGAGATGTAGAAATTTTATTCATTGATAGTTTGTTCCTAGTACAAACTAATCAAAAACTTTATTAATCACATCCTGGGCGAATGTAATGTTCATGATGGCCACAGCCGCATCGTCGAAGTCCTCGATCAACTCCTCATGCATGTCGGGGTCGTCGGCCATCGGGAAGCCTAGCTCCATGGTGCAGAGCTTGTGCTCGGTGTAGACCTACACCGCGGCCAGGGTCACTACTACACCGTGGTAGACACCATGGAGGGCGATCTCCTAGGCGCGTGCTGGGACGTCCTGCAGGCGATTGATAAGTATGGGGCCACGGGCGTTGACGGCCACCGTATCCATGTTCGCCGCCAGTTGTAGGTTCTCTAACTGCACCATCAGGGCTGCCAATCATAGAAACAAAGAAACTATCAAGACAAAGGTAGAGAAAATAAGAACATATGTTTTCTTGGAATCCATCTTACCCGCCACCATGGCGTCGGACTTAGCCAACCGCGCCTGGGCGGCGTTGGTTTCTTCCTCGACGGTGAAGAGGGCGGCTTGAGAGGCCTCGAGGCAGATCTCAAGCTAACCGTTCTCCTAAGTTGCCTCGGAATAACGATCCTTGGCCACCTCCATTCTTTGAGGAAGCACCGGGCATCGTCGCTGGTGTAGGAGTCGAAGGAGTCTGATGACTTATCTAGCGTAGGGGTGGTAGCAGACTCAGCATTGGAGGGCTCATTAGCCCTAGGAGGAGGAGGAGCAAGCCTGTTTTTTCAAGACAAACCTATAGACATGTCAGAAGGTGATCTATTGACTAGAGCAGGAGTCGTTTGGTCCTACCTCATGTGGCGGAGTCGCTAGCTCACCGGCATCTCCTCCTCTAGGAGATTTTCTGCTGCACGCTTACCATGGTTGTCCATGCTTGCCATGGGTGCTGTTAGATCTTGGGAGGAGAAGAGGAAACTACTATAGGGTCGGTGAAGATGGAAGGACGCAAGAGAATCAGAGCATTTGCAAATGTAGATGTGTTTGAGGTCGAAGCCCTTGGCTAGTTTTTATAGCCACGGTAGATATTTTGGGACGTGTGAAAGCAACCTCAATTGATGGAAGGGGAAGCGCTGCTTCACTAATACCGAGGGGAATGCGGCATTGATAACTGAGAAGGAATTCAAAGGGTTTTGTGATAAAAGCCATTTTCAGATTCAGTTAAGCCAGAATAAAGTTAGAAATCAGAAATCAGCTATTTCAAATCGGCTCTTCTAGCCGAACAAAAAAGTATAGTTATCATCAGGTTTATGTGCTACAGATACTGGAATGTGAATTACAAGTTAAGAGCATCATGAATTGCTCATCGTGCTTTTAGCCGAATAGCATCAACTTCTGCAATTTGTTGTTTATCTTCTTCGGCTAATCCAGGAATGCTCTCAAGACTGCTGCGAATAGCTTTGCCTTCTTTGACCTTGGTCAACATTTGTTGCTTCTTCTGTTTGATAGCATTGGGGATCTGAGTCAAGTTGGATTCATGATGTTTGATGGTGGCTTTCACACTTTCCAGCTCTTTTTCAAGCTCAGCACGCCTAACTCTCAGCTGATTTAGTTCTGGTTCAATTTTGGAAGAAGAATTTTTTAAATTGTCGATCAGCTATGCTAATTCTTTGGCTTTCTATTTGTTAGAATTCTTTTTGGCCATCAAAGCTTCATGGTTAATCAGATTTCTTTGAGCCTTTTTCACCTTAGGAGCTTGGTCTTCGATATTGGATATAGGTATCAAGGCCTCAGCAAGATTTGGGGTCAGATTATCCTTGATGGCCAAGAAGATTCTTCTCATTGGGTCTACATCCTAGACCAAATTAGCTATATTTCTCTTGAGCATTGGCAGCATGTCTTTTAGCCAATTTTTGATCTCATCTGATAAAGTCTCTTAGGAAGAAATGGCTGATGAGCTAATCTCACTTTCGGCTTATGTATTCTTCAAAGTTGAAGGAGTAGCTCAGAGCTGGAGAATTAAGTGCCTACATGTGAACAAAAGGAATCTTATTAGAAATGGCAAATGGGTTGACAATGAGATGAATGGTGAGGGAAACACAATACCTTTTCTGGAAGAGACTCTGGCTAAGGAGGAGGAACAACCGATGATGTGCCAACATCTTTTTCAACATTTGGTTGAATCGGCTCTGGACTTTTGATGCTAGTGTTTGCAAGCATCAAGAAGTTTTTTGGTTTATGTTTGTTATAGAAGGACAAGAATGAGCATATGAATTTCTTACCATCGATTATTTGCTGAGTTGGAGAATCAACGGTTTGGGTATCAGCATCAACAGGGTCATCTTCAACTGTTGGATTGTTAGACCTTTGCTCTTGTGCAGATGTTTTCTCAGGTGGTGTCTGATAAAGGAGAATGATCAGAGAAGAGTGAGGATTGCATAAGATTAAAAGGCTTGAGGAGATACCTTGGTAGTATCAGGAGGTGAAGTAGAGAGGTTCTCATCTTCTACTATTTTGGGCCTGTTAGAAGCATCGATTATTTCAGTTGTAATTGGCTCCTTAGGGGGATTAGCCAATGAGAGGATGGTAGACGCCGATTCACGTGCCTGGGACAACAATTCGGCACCCAAGGCAGATTGAGATGCAATAGTCGATTGCTGCAAAAAAGAGATTGAATTAGAAATTGGATATCATCTTAAGAGGGAAGATAAGTTAAGTTACCTAAGCAATTGGTGATTTTGTTCTGCGAAGTCTCTTCCCAGTGGTGGTTTTTCTGAGTTACACCTTGGGTTACCTTGTGTTTTGAAGACTGATATGTGAGTATTGTTGGGACAGCTGGGGTTTTCATCAACTTTTTCAAAATGGGTGCAGTGGATCCTATTCTTGAGGCTAGACATAGTGGATAATATTCTATGGGATGCCCTTTCCTATCCACGCTTGGCGAATCAAATTCAATATTCCACAAAAGAATATGTTAGATGAATTGATAGGAGAACTTGTTAGATAATCCTTCTGAAAGAAAAGTAGTAAATTACCTCACTATTAGAAGCAAATTCTCCATCCAGGGCTAAATAGTTGGGATGAATTGGACTGTAGAAGAGGTGAGAGTGCCATTCTTGCCACCAGGAATCAAACAAATTTGAGGAGAAGGTAGCTCTTGTCCATTCATGCAGGCAAAGAGAAGGAAGGTTTGATCCTAGTTGAAAAACTCTAGAAGCTTCCATCATCTCACTAATACCTTCTCTTGGTTTCAGAGTGTTCCTAAAGAATAGCCAAGGAGGTAGTTGACCAAGGCCGAATTGACAGGCCATAAAAGAAGGATTATAGAATTCATAAGTTGGGAGGTTATCTAGGAGAAAAGAACTAGTAGCCATTTTTCCACGGCCATGGTGAAATTCAGCTAGCAGTACACAGGGTTTGATGATACAACTAAAAATTACAGCAGCTATTTCATCTGAGCAACCTGATTCAAACCAAAATTTGACTGGTAGAACTAGGTCATTATCTTCATCCTCATCATAAGACAACCAAGTCAAGATGTTTGCATCAAACCCTCTAAAAAATTTCTTGAAAAGGTGGCCTATATCAACAACAATTGTTATGGCTGATGCAGCTTCACCATAATTCATACACTGTCGAGTTCTTCCTTCTTTTCCTTTATAATCTTCAGCAAAGTTGGAAGAAGGGAAGCTCAGATTCCTGAGATTGGGTCTTACAATCTTATGCATGTACAGATTCAACCACAATTGTATTAACCACCAAGGGCCACTAATGGTTTGTACTGGTTTATTTTTCAATAATTGAACAGATACTTAGTGCATCAGATGATAAGCAGACCCCAGCAGATATTTTCCAAGGGGGTTTCATTGCCAGCTGCTAGATGTTCTGACATGTATTTATGATTATAAGTTGGCCCGCAAAATGACCAACAAAAGATGAATTTTTCTAGCTACATGTTCAGAAAAGCTACATGCTCTCTTTCATCAACAGTCGATCCATCCCCAATATAGTTCAGAATATAGCTTGCCCATCCTGTGCAGTCTGATATTTTGGCTAATTTCTTGGATCCAACACTTAAGAAATCATAGGGTTGCATTGATCCTGTTATTCTAAGGCCGACCAACTTGTAAATATTGGCCAAAGTGATGGTCATTGGGCCGTGACAAAAAACAAAAGCATTCAAAGTGTTGGACCAAAAGTAAGATGCAGAAATCAGAAGTGAGTCATTCCTCTCCATTCCAGACAGTGAGAGTATCAGGCATTGATTCAAGTCATAAATTTCCCAATCTCTAGCCTTTTCTCTGATACCCTACGGAACCAATCCCTCCATCCCTTAGGCATTTTGGGCCAGTTTCTAAAAGGAGTTTTGGTGTTCTAAGAAGACAAATCTACTATAGATTGTTTAAAGGGGATTCGGTTGGTTTCTTGATTGATGAAATCGAATGGATCAGGGTCACTCATGGGTCCAAGATAATAGGCATTAGGAACAACAACTGATGGAATCAGAATTTCGTTCTTCATTTCCTAGAAACCAGTCGGGATGAATTTAGGAAAAAGGAAAATACAGAGTAGCAGTTAACAATTGAAAGACAGAAGTTTGAAGGCATACCTTAGGAACGTGGTTGCTGGTTGCCATTGTAGCCAAAATGGATCTGAATCTGAGGAAGGTTACTTGAACGACAGCTTGGTAGAGCAGAGGATTTGTTAGGGTTAAGGCTTTGGCGGTGGCGGCTTTGGCTGTTGAAGTTTGTTCAAGAAAGAAGGGGAAAGTAAGCAGGCCGAGCAAACTGGAAATGATACTGTTGTGGTATTATATAGAATTTGGCCCGAGAGATCAGGAGTTATGCATTTATTTTAGAATGAGCGGTTGCAACATGGTGAATAGATGAATATGAATTTTGGAATAAAATCATTTTTATCCTAAAATTGGGGACATGTGTTTACACCAAAATTTGGGAAGAAGAATATGGGAACTCGAAGCTTCCAGGATTGTGTCATCAAGGAATCGATTAGATGTGAATCGATATCAGCTGATTTAGATGTGATGTCAGAATCGGCTATTTTATGGATGACGTCAGCAGATGGTGTCAATGGGCTATGTTTGAATGGCACCAAGAAGATGTGTCGGACTCTACAAATAAGGAAAATTAGGGTCCAAGTTATTATTAAATTAGAAAGTTTTCTTTTATTCCAAGAATTGTAATGAGTCGTATTTGAGTAGGATTCATGTTTAGGTTCCGGGTATAAATACTAGACCCTGGTTATTGTAAAAAAGGGACACGAACACACAATCAATGCAATCTTTCTGCCTTTCACCATCGCATTAGGAGTAGGAGTATTGTAGATCTCGACGAGTTCTTTAGCAAACAGGGCTACACCAACTGATCGACCTCCAGCTTGCTTGTGAGTACCGTCACGACTTGTATTGTGCTTGTAAAGCTACATCAGCTGATTGATCTTTTACGAGCCATAATATAAGTTAGTTATTGATCTGTATCGTAATTTATAAGGCTATGTCAGCTGATTGATCTCTTAAGAATCATAATATAGATCAAAGTTATCGATTTTGTGTTAAATAACTTATTGTTTAATACAATATCACTAGTTATCAAATCTACTAAGATTAGTAAAATTTTCCTTGTTATTTTTGGTTGATTCACCAGTTATCGATCTTGCTATAGTTAATGTTTTATTAATTATAACAAAATCACCCGATTGAGATAGAGATAGATCGACATCATATCATCTTAATTGGTCGTCCTTTGATCTGGTTACGCATCAAATCTTATAATTGATGGACTAATTCTGTTAGATTGACTGTTTTATCTCTATTTCAGTCAAACATAGTATGCATCCAAAGACATGTTTCAATCTTGAATAAATTCACTAGTTAATGAGATCTAATCTAATGACACTACCATAGCTGCATCGATCTGGTTGAACCTCACTGGTAAGACTTTAGATTAGAAATTATCGATTAGTGGCTTTGTTCATGATCAAGATATGTACTCTGTTTATTTGCTATGACTGCATCGGCTATTTTAGTCGATTTGCCTATACTCTCACGTATATAGCATGTTTTCATGAATATGTCAATATATAGATGGTTTCATAAATTCTTTGGCTTTAGTTTATTATCATTATCATAGCTGCATCGATCTGATCGAACCTCACTATTGATGATAATAGATTAGACTAAAAAATGCTTGTAGATTCATTTATATTAGACAGTCAATTTGTTCGCATGTTCTACTCTTTTCATCAAACTTATCGGCTCGATGCTTTATATCGATCATGTTCTATTTAGCCAATGATGCTTTCTTATATCGCTTCTGATGGATACGCCGGATATAGACTATTTAGTCGATAGCCTCATTGAATCGGCTATCTAGCCACACATTTGGAACTGTTTGGTGCAACACCGACATGTTCCACCTTAAATTACTGATAAGATTTTCTCTCCTTGTCAATTGCAGGTCAAATTGACTGACACGTCATTGGGTTTTCAGAATTGGCTGGTTCTGTGTTGAAGCCAAGCAGATCTCTGGTCTCATTCCACTCAGATCTTCCGGCTTGTTGTGTGTTGATCACATCACCACATTTTTGTGTCAACATGAATCACCAGTTAAAAAAGATGCTTTTAAGCATCTTGGACAGAAGAGGGCTAGAGCATTGAGCCCTTTTTTTGTGCTCTAGTCTGCCCTCCGTAAGGATTGAATCTCAAAGCGGCAACCCAGGACATCCGTACAGCCTTGAGAATAAAAGTGGGCACGATCTTAGTCATATAGCTAGTTTTATCTAGCTTGTTAGTAGTTACCGATCTCTTGTCAACCTATGGCAGCCCTAACTTTGTACCCTCTTTCTAGTGGGCTTATTCTTTTGTCTTCTTTTCTCACCTTGGGCAACATCATCATGGACTCTTTCCCCTCTACCTTTTCTCCTCTTGATCAAATTCCCCAACCCAAAAAAACCACAAGCAACCAGCCCCATAACTCTATCTTCGCTTCGGGCCGAATCTGGTCCAAACCTTGCCTTAGCTCTCGCCATGGGTCAAAGCCCAACCATCCTCCTCTCCTTTGTGGTCCAACATCAAGACCAACCAGTCCTCTATCTCTTTCTCTCCCCTCTCCCACGTCACCCCCCTGTAAGCCCTCTCCATCTTGCAAAAATATCGGGCCATGACCCTTTGCCTTCCTACCCCTTCGTCTCCCATCCTTTGCCCCTACATATACACCCCCATCACCCTCACACCTCCCCCTTCATTTTCTCACGTGATAAACAGAGGAGGGACGTCCCTACAGCTCCTCCTCTTTCCCCATGGCTACCCCGATCAACCGCAACGTGAGAAGGATATCCCGTTGTACTACATTGTCGTCACCGGCCGTCGTCGATGCATCTCCTCGTTCCCCGCACCCTTCCCCTAGGTGAGAACACTCCATCATCTTTCCTACCTTGTTTTAATGTTCTTCTCTGCATATCAAGTACCTTAGATGATGTATGGTTGATCCCCGGCGAAGTTTACCCGTTGTATGTGTTGCTGTCCTCGCACCCAGTTTTGCTGCTGTTGACGGAATTGGCGTTCCATGCTGTTTCGTTACTCCGATTATCAAACGCTTTGGTCAAATTGTATCTAACATCCTTCAACACGCCTCTGTAAGATGGTTTTGCGATAGGAGTTGAGAAACCAGAGATATCATCATCTCCGTGCCCGTTGTTCCTACTGTTTGGTCAGAATGCAATTCTGAGTGGTTTTGTCGTTCCCCATTAATCTACTGTCCAAATCATCAAGACCTTGAATCTACATGTTCATGATATCCCTGCACATGATTCCACAAGTTGGTTCGGCTATCAAATCCCTGATGGCCGAGATATCAAGACCGAAGTGCCTACTACCCCTGCTGTCCAAACAGCAGTCACCCTGTTTTTGGCAACGACGTTCCCATTGATCCAGTGAACCCCAGGATGCTTCCTTTGGTTAGACTATCATCTATATAGTTGCACATGCCTCTGCAAAGTTTCATGGCTATATGACCAAAGATGAAAGAGATATGTTCCTATTTTGTGCTCGCTGTCCCTGCTGCCCCGCTGATGCACTGATGCCGGTTGGCATGCGTGTTCCCATTGATTCACTGCTCTGGTGGTCAAGCCCTACGACCACAATGTGTATCATATACTTGCACACATCTATGCAAGTTGGTTTATTCATATGAACCACAACACCGAAGATATAAGCATCATCGTGTCGATGCTCCTGCCATGTCAACAGCCATGCAGTACCATCTTGCAATCTCGTTCCACGCCTAACCAATGGTCGAAACATCATGTCCTTTTGTCACAGTATGTTCCATGCAGTGGCTTGCAACCCCACCTAATGGATCACCATTTGTATTTGTTATAACCATGCAACAATCATCGTATCCGCTGTCGACAGCTGACGTGCATATTTTGGATGCCTCGGCGATTCGCCTTGTTCCCCGCTAAACCGCTACATGAATCGTGGAGCTCTCTACCATGATCGTGTGTTTCCTAGTTGCACATGATCCTACCAAGTTCTATGCCAACAAGTTCAATTTGTCTTTGCCTTTTCATGGTCACAACCGCCACTACCCTCCGCTGTCCGCCACCGGGTACGCTCAACCGGTGCACAATTCATCATAATCGTGTTTCCCTTTGATCTTGAATCCACCTTAGTGCATTGGTTGATCATGATATGTTCCCAAGTAGCCTATACACATATCCAACCCTTTTTTCTGATAAATATGTTTCTTGTAGTCCATACTCCACCTTGCTCATATGAATTCAATCCTTCCCATCTATACCTTTCAACTCTGACATCTTTTAATCATGGCTCCTGTTTTGGTTAGTTTTTGTGCTCACACAATCATAGAACAAGACATATGCTTTCAAAACATTTGTAACATGTTTTTGTAATGCTTGGTGTAATGTTTTAGGGTTATTTTCAGGTGCATGTGCCAGTTGATTGCTATCGATAAAAGAAGCTATGCAAGGAAAGGATGATCTAGAAGAAAGGTTTGAGAAGTTTTAGCAACAATTGGAGGCAAGTGTAACATGAGTTCCTTTGTTACCTAATAACCTTATAATCACTTTCATATGCAATTGTCTAATATGATGAACCACTAAGGATTTTACCTAGAACTTTTGTCCCATGTTCCTTGTTACCCTAGGTTCATGCATATGGGTAGCTTTGCTTAGCTTGCAATCACCAAACGTTATAATGTTAATTTTGATTAATGACTTATGGAATCAATGGTTAAAAATGATGCTTTTGAGCAACATGGATAGAAGGGGCTAGATCATTAGGCCTTTTTTGGTGCTCTAGTCTGCCCTCCGTAAGGACTGAATCTTAAAACGATAATCCCGGACATTCGTACAGCCTTGAGAATCAAAGTGGGCACGATCTTAGTCATATAACTAGTTTTATCTAGCTTGTTAGTAGTTACCGAAAGGCGCAAGAGGGGGGCCTAGGTTGCATAATGGCTCCTTGCATGTCAAGATGTGTGCTGGGTTGCGGTCAAGGTGTGCTAGTCTTGAAGGGGGCCTCCATTCGCCTAGCTACTGAAACCTCGCGGCTACTAACTTGTTAGGGTAATTAGTGAAAGGTTTTGTAGTGAGACCTTGCCACGCCTCCTAGGAAGAGGTATTATGGGCTTTGCAAACCCTGGCACATGAGAATCATGACTCAAGTTGAAAGTGTACACACTCTGCAGAGTTTGATCAAACTGATATATCAGTCTTGCTCACGGACACGAGCAACCTGGATCCTTTTTGAGATAGATGGTTCTATGGATGGTTTGGGATATGATTAATCCTGATGGTGATAATTAATTATTCATATGGGAGCTTTAAGCATAACCTAGTAACTCACGTATAATAAATATAATATGACCAACTAAAAATGCTTACCGGAGTACAGTCGAGTCAAGCCTTCTTGATCCTTGCATAACCTCATGTTATACTTGCTGAGCATGGTGAGCTGACGCTTGTCGTTGTTCCAAAAAAATCCCGGATGGGCACCAGATGGTGGATCAAGTGAAGAGTTTCCTACGGAGTCCATAAGTACTAGGCGAGTGCTTCCCCTAGTCAACCATCCCTATGGAGTATGGAGACCCAAAGAGAAGATTAAGAGTAGCTTACATTGTGCTTTGTAATAGAAGTAAGTCTTGATGTAAATATGTTTTGAGATATAATAAAGCATTGTCTTTGATAAATTCCATATTTGTGGCTATATGTGTCGTGTGACATCCTGGGCACACATATAGTTAGCGCTTGGTCTTGTTTGGAAAACCAGGTGTGACAAGAGTGTATTTCTCAAAGCCCCCTATCCGAGTTGGTGTATGTAGAGCAACCACCAGGCTTTGAAGACCCCAAGTATCCCAACCATGTATACAAGGTCAACAAGGCTCTCTATGGGCTCAAACAAGCTCCTAGAGCTTGGTATGATTGCTTGAAGGATTTCTTACTCAAACAAGGGTTTGAGATAGGAAAGGCCGATGCTACTTTATTTACTCGTAAAGTCAATAATGATATCTTTGTTTGTCAAATATATGTCGATGACATAATATTTGGTAGTACCAATGTGGCTTTTTATATGGAATTTAGTAGGATTATGATGAATAGGTTCGAGATGTCCATGATGGGAGAGTTGAAGTTCTTTCTTGGATTTCAAATCAAGCAACTCAAGGATGGCACGTTCATAAGTCAAACTAAGTACACCAATGATATGTTGAAGAAGTTTGACATGGACAAAGCCAAGCCCATCAAGACACCCATGCCAACCAATGGACATCTTGATCTTGACGAAGGAGGAAAGGCCGTCGATCAAAAGGTATATCGCTCTATGATTGGATCCCACCTTTACCTTTGTGCATCTAGGCCTGATATTATGCTTAGTGTGTGCATGTGTGCAAGATTTCAAGCTAATCCAAAAGAATGCCATTTGATGGTTGTTAAGAGATTTTTTTGGTATTTAGTGCACACTCCTAATCTTGGCTTGTGGTATCCTAAGGGCTCCACTTTTGAGTTACTTGACTATTCAGATTCGGATTATGCCGGTTGCAAAGTAAACCGAAAGAGTACTTCTAGGACTTGCCAAATTATTGGTCGGTCTTTGGTGTCTTGGAGATCTAGGAAGCAAAACTCTATTGCTTTGTCCACCGCTGGAGCCGAGTATGTGGCGGCCGATGCATGCTGTGCCCAACTACTTTGGATAAAGCAAACCCTCAAAAACTTTGGTTGTGAGCTAACCAAGATTCCCCTTTTGTGTGACAACGAGAGTGCCATTAAGTTGGCAAACAACCCCGTAAACCATTCTCGAACAAAGCAAATAGACATCCGACATCACTTTTTGAGAGACCACAAAGCTAAAGGAGATATTGCAATTCATCATGTGAGCACCGAAAAGCAACTAGCCGATATCTTCACAAAGCTCCTAGATGTTTTTGCCCTACATGGTGTGGTGAGTTCAAGCTAGGCAGCTTTTAAGTTTCCTGCGTCGGAAGTCTCGGCGTTCGCTAGAAGTTCTGACAGCCGGAAGTCTCGGCCCCATGATAGAACTCCCAACTACCGGAGGCCTCAGCTCAGGCTAGAACTCCCGACGTAGATCTAGGTCAGCTGCCTTTGACCTCTTTTTGATAGCGTGTCTTCACCTAGGGTAAAACTATTTTCACTCGGCCTGGCCTAGTAACTCGCTCATTCACCGCTCCCTCCCTCTCACCTACTCCTCCATTGCCCCATGCTGCCTGCATCACACCCGTGCTATTGCCCCGACGCACCTTGCCTCCTCTCGCTATCAAGATCTTCGGCCCATCTTCTCGGCCGTCGAGGGGTCTGGTCCACCTCCCCAGGCACCCAAGAGCTTTGGCTCCGCCGCCCCCTTCTCTTCTCGAAAGCCCTGTCGCTGCCCCTCATTTCTTCCTCAACTCTGGTGACTTCATCGGCAGTTGGATGGCCTTCGGGTAGTGTAGTGGCTGTGGATTTCTTCAAGGACGTTGCTCGTGCTGCGGTTTACGCCATTCTTCTCCTTCTTCCCTTCTCCTCAAGGTACTAACCATGTTGCCCTAACCCTAATTCCAATGTACCTTGATTTTTGCCTCTATTCTTCATTATTTTCTTCTTCTCTACCTTCAGTGTGTGAATGATTGTGTGGATTTGGAGCCCCATGGATGGATTGGCCACCAAGTGTGTCGGCAGTCTTGGCTCCGCTATGGAACTCTTGATCGCTGGTAGTTCTGGCTGGCGCCAGTACCTCCGAACCCTTGGTCGCTGCTCCATCCATGTTTCTTCATCTCTAGGCATTCATTCAACCTTATTTGTCTTAGTTCTTAGTTTCCCTATGTGTTTCTGTAGTCATGGCCTCTGATAGCGTTGCCAGCCCTACTCCCTGCCGTGAGAAGCGCTCCAAGCACAACCAAGACCTCGCTGAATCCTCTTGGCCGACTAGACACACAAAGGCATCATGCCCTCATGATGCTGCTGGTGCTCGTGGCTATGGCCGTGCCTCTCGCGCTTGGGGCGCTCAAGCTCAAGCTTCAGCTCAAGCAACCACTGCTGCACCTCCTCATGTTGGTGCTACACAGTGGGAGTGGGTCCCCGGCATTAGAAGGATACATGCCACTGATCCTACAGAAGAAGCTCTTGATCAAGAAGGCTGCACTATTGATCTAGAAGTGTGTCCGCGCACACCTCCCAATGGCATCATTTCCTTTGGTGAGAGTCGTCTGGTTCCTTTCTTAGGCCCTTCTCCTATCATCCAGGAGCCTCAGGGCACTCCCAATCCTACTAGTGGATACATGTCGCACTTGTCCGTGGATTACAGTCGTGATGTGCAATAGCTTAGGCAATAACATACCTAGAATCTTTATGAGGAAGAAGGCAAGAACTTGAGGATCGAGTATCGCTTTTGGCACCTGTTCCACTTTGATTTCTATGATCACTTGGTCTATTGCCATTTCCTTTACAGCAAGAAGGGGGAGCCTCTAGTCCTTGACATGCAGTATATTGACACTTATAGTCTTGGTCAGATGCCAGAGCTAGAGCTCAAGCAGCTTGTCCATGATTTGAGGAGGATGGGGCTTGAGCGGTTAATGGAATTCTGCAAGCCATGGAACAATGAGATTATTTGTTAGTTCTATGCCTCCTACCACTTGGACACCCCAATCATTACATCTGTTGGACTATCGAAGGCAAGCATTGTAAGATGGATGCAGTCACTTTTTCTCACCTTCTTGGCTTTGGTAAGGAGGATCGCAAGCAACCTCAGATTTCTGACCTCAAGCAACTTGCGATCTTGGAGTATCAGTACATGTACATGGATGGTCACTGGGCTGATGGCAAGACTACTTGGCTAAAGCCCTATTATTATGTGCTGAACAGTAGCCTTTGTCAGATTCTGTATCCGAAGGGCGGTGACTCTACCTATCTTTGTGATGATTCTCTGATGGTTCTTGATTGCTTTGGTGAGCATCTCACTAAGTTCTCCATTAGTGAGTATATTTGGGACAGGATCACTCAGGCTAGTGAGGATGTTGTGAGGTACTTCCTATATGCTCCTTACATCATGCACATCATTGAGCAAGTGTTAGGCATCAAGTTTCCCACTGATGCCCAACATACCAAGCATAAGATCTCCAACAAGATGTCTATCGGTGTTTGATTACTGACAACTCATCACGGGGTTACCCAGGATGATGTTCAAAGGGCTTCGATGTATGTAGAACTCTATAGCAAACGCAAAGAGATGAACGGTTTATACTGGTTTGGGCCCTCTTATCGAGTAATAGTCTTTACATCCAGTCAACGTGTAGCCTTTTACATTGAATTGATTGGTATGATTGTTAGGGTTACAAGGGGTGCACCATACCTCTCTTTATATAGGGGAGAGGGTAAGGGTGTGTAACTAGTCCTAGTCGGTTACAATAGAAGAGTCCTAGTCCTATTACAGAATCTAGCTTTCTTAGTAAGCTGACGAGGTTGATCTTGATAGCCTGAAGTCTATGCCACCTTGTCTTGTGTCCTTCAGCAGATCATGGGCCAGCCTAGGGCCCATCCAAATAGTAACCCCTATGGGGAACCCTTAGGACCCTAGTTTGTCAAGCCCTCGAGCATGTTATGGTTGAACTTGGAAGCCTTCTGGTTCCTCTAGGTCTTGCCAAGCAGAAACAAGCATCGTTCGAGTGCTTTCATGAGTGAAGCCATGAGGTGCTCTTCAAAAATCCTAGTGGTGTGCGCTTTTCATCACTGAGTGTAGCCCCTAAGCCTCTTACTATTTGAAAAACAAAGAGTTAGAGGGTCCAAAAGAAAAAACATCTATAGAGGATATGTACCTTGCAACCCTTGAGCCTGCATCTGAGTACTAGTACTCGAAATATGGATCTAAAAAGAGAATATACTCGAGGATGCAAGTGTAAGCAATGATTGCCGTCTTGTCTACTTGTGAAAAAGCTGGTAAGACCCATCAATGCCACATGCAAAGTTGCTACCACTGGTCCAAAATATGCTCAGAATATTCGATCGAATATGCCAACTGAGATGCTGACCAGTGTACTGTTGCCTGATATGTGCTAAGAGAAAGTTCTGCTGCACACTGAAAAGGTGTAGTGGAGCGCACTGTACCCTTGTAGTGTGGCATGTAAACCTATGTTAGAGTCAGGAACTTGTCTGCATTTTACCCCATGAACATATTCCATGTACACCACTCCGGAGCCTATAAAAACCCTCCTGGCGAGCACCTGAACCCCATTGAAGGAGGAAGCAAAGGAGCTTTGAGTTTGTAGCTTGCAGATATGGTGGTCAGTGAAGTAGACCAGCCCCCGAGAGTACTCGACTAGTATAGCCAAGTGATGTAGCAGCTTGTAGAATTCTTGTGATAGGGTTTAGAAGTAGGCTAAGCCCGTAGTTGTGCATAGTAGAGTAGCCTGGAGCTGTAGCTAGAAGAATTCTTGTGATAGTTAGTAGAGTGGCATACCCAGCAGTCCCATGTTAGTTCTTCGAGCATGCCTATCGATGTCTATTCAGGAAGGGTCATACTCTAACCCAAATGTGTATAGATGGCGTTGGCTAGGTGGCAAGGTGTGTGGATAGCTCATCCTGCATACTAGCCAGTAGGCTACCTCCTACAGCAGCTATGCTCCCAAGGGTAGTCAGCCAACAAATGTTCATAGTCAGACAGTCTTCCCAAGGTTCTAGGCTAGGATACACTGCACTTCTATTATCTACCCAGATGCACTACTCTTCTCCTCTTGGATCCAGATGCATTGGGTACGAAAGTACCTACTGAGAAGCACTTAGAGTATGAGTACTCTGTCATAGCCAAGTAGGTGTGGTACTTGTAATTTTCTGGGAATCCTTATATCAAATATTTGTACTCTACCTCAAAAAAATTTGTCACAAATCTAAATTGTCTTGAATTTGTATAGCTTCGTATTGTGAATGATGGGTAACCATGTGATTTGACATGATACTGTTTAATGTGGATGGTTGAAGAACCATCTAGGCCATTGAGAAGCCTAGTAATAGCGTTGTATTGTCTTGACATTATAGTAACCGAGAAGTTGAGGGGCCAGTTGGGCCGTAGTAAGAGCTTAGTAACGGCACCATCGATGCTTTCACACTAACGTGATGGGAAGCCAAAGAGTCATGCCTGTACTTATAAATAATCCCCTACAGTGACTAAGGGTTTTTACCCCTATCACTTACACCACTACCGCCACCAGTGTTCTTGCTCGAGCTTGCCTCACAAACCCTAGCTGCCACCGATGAATGCGAGTGAAAAAGCTTGTGAATTTCTGGGTGATGGCAAAATCAAAGAAGACCAACGCCACCGCTGCCACTCTCACATCGAAGGGAAGCAAGAATCCGGTGATCGAGGCAGAACCGTATGCCACGGAGATGAAGATTTGGGAGGAATCAACTCTTAAGGAGGAGATGCTGATCAAGCTTCACGAAGATGGGTTGATGTCGGAGAAGGATCTCGCCGAATGGAAAGCACCTGGTAACCACCGAATCCCTAAACTTGAAGAGGGTGAGATAGTGTTGTTTACCCCTTTTGTTGAGCGAGGATTAGGGTTTCCAGCCTCTGATTTTTTCCATGGATTGCTGCACTATTATGACATCCATATGAACCATCTGAACCGTAATTCCATCCTACAACTTTCAATTTTTGTCCATCTGTGTGAAGCTTTCCTTGGTATTCCCCCTTCCATCCACCTATTCCACTATTTCTACAAGCTAAAACCTTGCCCAAGTGCTGCCAATCCAGATGTAGTGGGTGGAGCAGGGTTCGAGTTGAGGGCAGGGAGGAAGATAGAGTACATCACATATACTTTGAAAGACTCCAATAAGAAGTGGAACAGTAGGTGGTTTTATTTTGGCAATGCATTGCATCAATGGAGACCCACTCTATTGAGCCCCTAGGGTGAATCCCTTTTTGGATGCTGAGAATCTGACGGTGGAGGATTTTGAAGTCATCTGTTCACATATTGCTCAAATTGCCATGCGTCACAAAGTCAGCCTGATTGGAGAAGGTGTAGCCGCCAGCTAGTTAGGGCGCCGGGTACAACCCTTACAGAAGAGGCTGAACTATGGGTTTGAGTGCATGGGCCCTAAAGACCTAGGTCGAGTGATCAAGGAAAGGCTACCTGGGGCAGAGCTACTAGATCAACTGCAGCACATGTTTGCTTAGTTGAAAGAGCTACCCATGGCTAAGGATGAGTACTTCACTACGAACCCGCCACCAGATGTAAGTTTCCTTGGATATCCATGGTTAGCTGATTAATGGTGAGTACTATAACTGATATAGTGTTGTGTCCATCTGTAGCATTTGGGGCATAACTTCATGGATCTCCCTAAGCTACCACCATTGCCGCCATCCAAGGACACCGATGCTAGTGCTCAGAGTGCTACAAGGGTTGGAGAGGAGTCGATAGAGTCCGAGGCCACCCTAATAGACTCCAAGGTAGGGTGAGGAAGCCATGCCCTTGCAGAGAAGACCGCAGGGAGCAGCGTGTAAGCAAAGTGAGAGTACTCCTCAATAACATGGTAAGAGTTCATTTCCTTCTTGTCTGCCTTGAAAAGTAGTCAGTCTGTTTAATAGTCTAGTTTGATGTCTAGAAATAGAGTCGGCTGTTAGGGAGGTACTTGGGAATACCACAGGCCTTGATGTGGTGGCCCAGATCAAGAGCCATCTCTTGGAGATGCTGGATCTCAGGGATGACAGTGTGTCATTTGGGGGGAGCAGTCCCCCTTGCCATGAGAAAGCTATCAGCTTTCAAAAAGATCCCTGAGATGTAAGTGCAATGATCATATAAATCCATACTTTGCTATCTCTGCATTATTAACTCTTCATGAACTAGATTGTTCAGGAAAGAGAAGACGCTGCCATGCCATGATGCCAACCCTGTGATGCAGAAGGAGGCATCGATAGGCAACCTTGGAGTGGATCCAGCGCTGAGCACAACAACTACTGAGCATGTTCCAATGTGGAGGTGCTAGGTAGCTTAGCTGTAACAGAGAGGCTAGCTACTCAAGTGGAGCAGCCGAGAAACACTCATCCACATCTAGAGTCGTATGCTCCTAGCCTAGCTCGAGCTAGGGAAGCATGGAGTGTGGCCACTTCAAAGGCCATTGAGTTTGATTCCATTTTCAAGGTAAGTCATATCCTTTTGATTATATAAGCATCGTTAGTACCCGGTAACATTGAATAATGTTGGATGAGTTGCCCACTTGAAACAGCAACACTCTGAGGAGTTGGCTGCCGTGGAGGGCCAATGTGCTGAGTTGGTTCAGGCCTTACAAGCCCAAGTGGATGAGATTAGCCAATCTCTAGAGGCCACCAAGCTAGAGCGAGATCTGACCATGACTAATCTAAGAGCCACTCATGAGGGTCAGAGGAAGGCTAAGGAAACATATGATGCCAAGAGTCAAGCTCTTGTCAAGAAATTGAAAGGTAACTCTTCTTGGTAGAGCACCTGTGGGGGTATAACCCTAGGTACCCATGACAATGGACATGGACCGCACCACCAGGGGAGGTCTAGCCCATAAGATCAAGGCCTATGGTGTTTGGCTCTGGTCGACGTGCATCGCAAGGCAATCAGAAGACATCTTGGCGATGAAGATCTTTTCGGATATGATAGATATCGTTTTCCTTGTAAATACTTACCATATAGCCGAATAGATCTAGGCCTAAACCGACTTGTAACCCTACCTCCTAGACTATATAAGGCGGGTAGGGACCCCCTCAAATTCATCTCAAATACAATACAATCCAACAAAGACACATGACGTAGGGTATTACGTCGATCAGACGACCCGAACCTATCTAAATCACTGTCTCTGTGCCTTGTGTCACCATCCGGTTCCTATTATGCACACCTCCACCGATCATCTACTACCATGGGTATACCCCTCGGTAGACTACCGACCAGATTTTGTCGACAGCACCACTGGCCGAGTAAATTTATGTGAACTGAAGCCATGTGTGTATGATGCAGATGCTGAGAATCTTACCGAGCAGCACCACAAACAGGTAGAGGAGTACTTGTAGGCCTTTAACTAGAAGGATGGAGAGCTCCAAGAGGTAGGAGGAGTACTGGCTAGGTTAGAAAAGAGTAAGCAACTCCGTCTAGGTGCTGACATAGATCTCGTGTAGGCAATGAAGACCACTCAGGCGGCTATCACCAAGGTGTAGGCCTTCAATGATAAATGTCAAGATCTGTGTATAGTAGTGCTTCATGTTCTTCAATTCTAGAAAGAGGATGGCGATGAGGCATAGCCAATGGTAGACCTGGTGAAGAGGATCCTAGAGCGGGCTAACGCCTATGCAAAGTCATCGGCAAGAGATGTGGTGGCGCACGTTCTCCTTGCGACCCGTATGGTAAACCCTGGAGTGGACTTGACACCTATGGGACAGTTCTAGTCTTCTTGGTACTCTACGAAAGAGTATGCCGATGCGGAACAAGCTGCAGTACCAGTAGCTAACCGTTTTATGGAATAGGTAGATTTAAGCAGTGACTAAAAAGGCGTGAGGCTTGTGTCTAGGGTTGGAAAGTTTAGTCATGAGTCCGGCTAGGTGCTAGAATATTGTACTTGGACTTTGTAAATTTGATGATAAGCCTGGTCCCTTTTGTGGGATAAACTTTTGTACTATGCTGGGTACCCGCTGAGGTGTGGTTTGTTTATTTGAAGTTGTTTAGACTTGTTAATCTCTTAGTAAGATTGTAGTCTGCTTAGGCTAGGTTTTGTCTTGTGCAGTCCTTTAGAAAAGATGCATAAGACTGATTAGCCAAAAATGATCAATGTAGTCAATATGATTAGAATCATGTTAGACCCTCCCATCGATGTTAAGTGTGCAATGTCACTTGTTCAAGGGGCCTTTTTAATGATTGTTTGCTGTTAGGATCCCGTCCCATAGCCAATGAATCAGGTACCTTGCTTCCGAAAATCACCCTACCCAGGATGACATGCAATAGTCAAGCTAAATGTCAATAATTGGCTCCTGGCCAAAGAGGTGTGAGTCATCCGAGTAGGAGGTATATCTCATGTTATAACAATATAGCCCAGTACTCGGTGTACAGAGTAAAAACTGTGTAACAAGTGAATTCATCAAGGTTAGAGATGTGTAGCTACATCTAGCTGTATATCTCATGTACGATGTTTTAAGAGGCTTAAGTAAGGATTTATACAACTGGCAGGTTGTGTACCTTATATAATAGCAAAAAATAGATGCATATAGCGGAGAACATTGACTCTATATTAATAATTAAGAATCTTAAGTACACATGCTAGAGGATTGAATATACTAAAAAGAAAAAACTACTTAAATACTACTAAGCGTAATATCTCCGTAGCTGGTCAATGTGCCAAGAGTTAGGCACGAGATCACTGTCCTCCATGATTAACTCGAAGGAGCCTGGCCAAGTAACTCTAGAGACAATGAAGGGGCCTTCCTAGGGACTGAGTATCTTGTATCGTCCTATAGTATTCTAGATACGCTTGAGGACTAGATCACTAACTTGGAAAGTGTGGGGGCACACATTTTTGTCAAAATGATGACATAGGCCTTGTAGGTATCTAGTAGATTGGAAGAGTGTGTTTAGCTTGACTTCTTTGGCACTGTCAATTTCTAGTCGCCTTGTGTCATCTACTTTGCCTTCATCATACTATTCGACCATGGGAGAGTTTATATCAAGTCTATTGGTAAGATAGCTTCGGAACCATAAACTAGGAAGAAGGGTGAGTACCCTGTTGCTCTACTCTGCTGAGTACATAGCCCCCAAACTACCTTGGGTAACTCATAGATCCACTTGCTGCCATAATCCTTGAGCTCATCAAATAGCCTGGGCTTTAATCCGGTTAGTAATAGTCCGTTAGCCTATTCAACCTGGCAGTTAGCCTGAGGATGAGCGACAGAGGCGTAGTCGATGCTGATGCAACAATCTTGAGCCCAACTTCTAAACTCGATAGCTGTGAAGGGTGAGCCGAGATTCATAATGATCCGATTGGGCATGCCAAATCGTTACATAATGTCTTGCATGAACTTGACTGCCTTGGTAGCATTGAATTTGATGAGTGGTTTGTACTCTATCCACTTGGTGAACTTATGAATGGCTACATAGATGTACTCAAAACCACGTGATGCATGTTTGAGAGGTCCAACCATGTTGAGCCCCCAACATGAGAAACGCCATGGTGGAGGGATACAGCTGAGGTTGTGAGCTAGGACATGAGCTTGCTTGGCAAAAAACTGGCAACCTTTGTAGTGTTGTAAAAACTATTCTATGTCCTTGAGTGTTGTAGGCCAATAGTACCTAGACCTGAAAGCCTTGCCGACTAAAGTCCTGGAGGCTGCGTGGTTGCCACAGCACCCAGAGTGGATTTCTTCTAAAATTTGCTGCCCTTCATCGAGTGTGATGCATTTGAGGAGAACACCGGAGGATGCTTCCCGTTGGTAGAGCCTGTCTTCGACTAAGACATAATTCTTGCTTTTGCATGTGATCTGCTTCTACCTTATCGTCAGGCAATTTATGGTCTTAGATGTAGTCGATGAAGACTTGTGTCCAGGCCGGCTTATTGACTAGCACTTGGACGTCAGGAGCTAGGGTATCAGTTGATGCAGAAGCTTCCTGCTTAATTGAAGGGACGTTGAGTTCCTAAATGAACACACCAGCCGATACTTGTGCTCTGTTTGATCCCAATTTAGACAAAGACATTAGCTGCGACATTGAGATCTCTTACGACGTGATGGATTTCTAAGCCATGAAAGTGCTTCTCAAGTTTGCGGACTTCAGCATAGTAGGCATCCATGGTTTCTTTGGTGCAGTCCCAATCTTTATTTACTTGATTAATGGCCCATAAATGAGTAATCGCTTGATACGGAGTGATAGCCGTGTAAAAGGGCCTCATACTCGGCTTCATTGTTGGTAGCAGGCCAAAGTATTTGTAAGACATACTTAAGTTGCTTGCCATAAGGAGAGATGAAAAGAACACCAGCACCTGCACCCCAAGCTTAAGAGAACCATCAAAGTACATCTTCCAATGATCTAGGATGGCTGTTGGAGAAGGTTGCTGGATTTTGGTTCACTCAGCTATAAAATCAGCCAAGACTTGGGACTTGATTGCCTTATGGGAGGCAAATTCAATGTTGAGCACTCCGAGTTTGACTGACCACTTGGATATGCATTCTATTGCATCACGGTTATGTTGGACAGCGCCGAGTGGGAAGTCAGATACCATTGTAACCTTGTTTTTGTCAAAGTAGTGGCGTAGCTTGCGTGAGATAATCAAAAAGGCATAAAGAAGCTTTTGCACATGTGGGTACCTAGCCTTGGAATCAGATAGCACTTCGCTAATATAGTAGATAGGTCTTTGTACCTTATATGTGTGTCCTTCTTCAGCCCATTCCAAAACTATTGTTGTGCTGACTACCATAGTAGTAGCTGCAATGTAGAGTAAGAGTGGTTGTCGTTTCTCGGGTGGAGTAAGTATCGGTGAGGTGGATAAGTACTCTTTGAGCTTCAAGAAGGCTTCATCTGCTTTAGCTGTCCACTCAAACTTGCTAGACTTCTTCAACAACCTAAAAAAGGGCAAACCCTTCTCCCCAAGTTGTGAGGTAAAATGATTGAGGGCAGCCAGGCACCCTGTCAACTTCTAAATATTTTTGATGTACTGAGGATGAGTCATCTGAGTGATTGCTTGAATCTTTTTTGTACTTGCTTTGATACCCCAATGGCTCATGAGGAAACCCAATAGCTGTCCAGAAGGAACTCTAAACACACACTTTGTTGGGTTAAAGCTTCTACTTGTACTCATGGAGACTATCAAAGATTTGCTTCCAATTAGCAATCTGAGTGGAGGGATCCTTGGTCTTGACGACTACATCATCCACATAGGCTTCTACATTATGACTGATCTGCTCACTTAGGCATGCCCGGATAGCCCGTTGATAGGTTGCGCCAGCATTTTTTAACCCAAAGGACATAGTCGTGTAATAGTAGGCATCGAATGGAGTGATGAAGGATGTCTTGCTTTGATCTTCTTTTCACAGGGCAATCTGATGGTAGCCTGAGTAGCAATCAAGGAAGGACAAAAGGGCTCACCCGGCCGTAGAGTCTATGATCTAATCAATGCGAGGTAAGCCAAAGGGGTCCTTTGGGCAATACTTGTTGAGATCTATGTAGTCAATGCACATGCGCCATTCGGTCGAGTTCTTCTTCTGGACAAGTATAGGATGGGCCCACTAGTCAGGGTGTAGAATTTCCCTGATGAACCCAGCTGCCAATAGCTTGGTGATTTCCTTCTTGATTGCAGCATTCTTATCTGGTGAGAACCGTCATAGGCATTGCTTGACCAGCTTTGAGCCGGGGTTTAAATCCAATTTGTGCTCAGCCAACTCTCTCAGAACACCTGGCATATCAGCCGGTTTTCATGCAAAGATATTCTTGTTTTCCCTAAGAAAGTTGGTGAGCGTGAGTTCCTATTCTTTGGAGAGATGGGCATTGATGATAGCCGTCTTGGATGGGTCACCAGTACCTAGATCAATCTTGATGGTGTCTGACTCAGAGGGCGGTGCAATGATACCAGCCTTTTTAGTCAGAATCTCCATGTCTTTGGCCCTAGTCTGTTGTGCAAGGTTGGTAATCTCCTATGTTTCAAAGGCTTGTTGTGCCTTGGCTATGATCTGGACAGCTTTTGTGTCGCAATTGTAGGAGCGCTTTAAGTCACCCCGAAAGGAGAGTATGCCATTATGATCCGACATCTTGAGCAAGAGGTACGGGTAGTGTGGGATAGCCATAAACTTGGCTAGAGCTGGTTGTCTGAAGATGGCATGGTAGGATGATTCAAAATCAGCCACCTCAAACTTAATGAACTCTGTTCGGAAGTTGTTTGGGTACCAAATGTGACCGGGAGCGTGATCTGTCAGAGTGGCATAGCGACTTTGCTGGGTACTATCCCATAGAAGGGGATGTCTATCGGAGTAAGGAGGCTAGTGAAATCTAGGCCTATCTTCTTCAATGTATCAGGAAATATGATGTTCAATCCTACGCCGCCATCGATCAAGACCTTGGGGACCATCATACCAGCTATTGTCGGACCCAGAACGAGTGGGTAGTGGCCAGCATTGGACACGCTAGTCCATTGATCTTTCCTAGAAAACTAGATCGGGTACTCGAACTAGTTGAGGTATTTAGGTGTTGGTGGTTCTCCTGCCATGATATCCCAGAGTGCTAGCTTTCCAGTGCGCTTGTTAGATGAGGATGGTACCCCTACAAATGTTACCATGATGGCACCCTTAGGCTGTTGGAAGCCTAGATCAGGGTTTTCATCTCCATCCTTGTTGTTATCAGGCTTACCCTTGCCCTTGTTACTCTTGGCATAAAACCCAAGCTCCTGGAGTTGTCTGCACTTGGCAGCCGTGTGCTTGGCATTTTTGTGGAAAGGGTTGGGTAGGTTCTTGAGGTGTTCAAACTTCTTGTTGTTCTTGTTAGACTTCTTGGACCTATCCATGGAGGCAAGGGTGTTGTCGGGTCCTCGTTTTCTATTGGATTGCCCACCCTGATTGCCCCTGGGGTCATAGTTTCTGTTGTCCTGCTGACCGTGTGGGAATCGCTCATGAGTACACTCTTAAGATGCAATCATCTTTTGTACTATTCTCTTGAAGTCTTCAGCGATCTCTAGGTTATCATCACAAATTTTTTCAATCTACCACTTGTACTTGATCCTATTGGAGAAGTGCTCAATCATCTCTCTATCTGTGATATCATAGACTTGGGCTCGTAACTCTACAAAGCGGTGGCAGTATTCCTAGAAGGTCTCGTCTAACTTCTATTTGCACGTTCTGAGCTCTATCCGATTACTTGGGTGGGTGAGGACACCACAGAAATTTTCACAAAACTTGCGCTGAAGTTGCTCCCAAGTATCAATTGAGTTAGGGTGCAGCTTGTTGAACTAAGCAAGTGGCATGGTTTCAAGTGCCATGGGAAAGTATAAAACTTTGATGTCATCGTCGCCACCAGCTAACTCGATCGACTAGGAGTAGATGCGTAACCATTGGTTGGGCTCTATTTTCCCATCGTTCTTGGAGTGATTGGATGGCTTGAATTTGTAAGGTAGCCAGACGTTGAGAAGTCTATCATAGAAACATGGGAATCTATCAGGTGAAATACCAGCTTCCCTATACTCGGACTCTCCTCTACCCTCCCTGTTGTTGTAGCGGTACCCTTGATGACGATAGGCAGATTGTGCGGCACCCTGATTCTTATTTTGGTTACCTTGAGGCCCTAGACATGAATGAGCCGGTACTCGGTGCGAGTTGACCTATCAAGAATTGGCGGGAGCGTGAGGACCTAACCCTCGAGAAGGGTTGGGAGAGGCGGACGCTCCCCTTGCTGCTTGCATCTATAAGGCTGTGGATTCTAGGATGACTTTAAGACATCGCTGATCATCGGTTGGGTTTTCTATGGAGGCCAGCCCATTGGCCAAGGCGTAGACATTGGTATAGGGTGTGGTAAAAACCCTGTGGCTAGCTACTTCCATGAACTTAGCATCGAGGTTATGTGCCCTAAAGGCGTCACGCTCCCGACGTTGCCATTCTCTTTCTTCTTCTTGTTGGCATTGGTTATACTCGGCTTCTACGGCTAAGCGTTGCCACTCAACATCTCTACAGGCTGCCTCATACCGTTCCCACTCTTCCTGTGGTGTTGGGCATGGTTACGATGAGCTTGTCATGCTCTATTCTTTCTTTCACTTTCTTCCTTTTGTTCATCAGTCTCTCCGGTAGGTGCCGAGGTATCGAGGGAGATGTTAGACAAGGTTTCTTCTCCATCTTGGATATCTAGTGCTTGAGGCATAGGGATTTCTGGTGGGTGATCGGCCATAAAGATTTCCATGGAGTGTCTTGGAGCCGAGTGATTCCTAGATTCCATAGTCACCGTGCTATCCAGAACTTCTATAGAGCCATGGTCATCATCGGCTTGAAGAGTGTTGCCGTCTTGGTATGATAGGAGCTCTACCATGCCAACTAGACAAGATGGATCTATAGAAGAAGTGTTGGGCTAAGCACTCAGCCAATGGGCGATGCCTCCCTCAGGTGTGATGGACAATACCATGCCCTTTTGGGCACGTGTCAATGGGATCTCTTGCTTTGACTGCATGTATTCTTGAGTCCGAGTGGAAAACAGCTTGGTTTTTCAACTTGGACTTCAGATAGGATCTCCAACTTGGACAACTTGCTCATGTCTGAGTGGGAGTCTTGGTTCTTGCTGGCTTCCCATGTCTGAGTTGGATCGAAAAGTAAGAGGTGAGAAAACTTCTCGACGAGTTGATCCAGCGTGGTCGTGGAGACGGCTGGAGGAGTCTGAGGTGCCAAGATCTCCATGAGGCGACTTTGGAGCTTGCCATTGTCATCTGCCTTGTAGATCCAGGAGCCGAAGATGAAGGTCGTTCCAGCCAAGAAAATCATGATGTCAAGGTTCACTGAGCTCTCGATCACGAAGTCACCGAAAGCCCCTACCTGGCACACCATTTGTCGATGTTTGATGACCGGCAATTCATCATGGGGTTACCTAGGATGATGTTCAAAGGGCTTCGGCATACACAGAACTCAACAGTAAATGTAAAGAGATGAATGATTTATACTTGTTCAGGCCCTCTTGTCAAGTAATAGCCTTTACATCTAGTCGGCGTGTAGCCTTTTGTGTTGGATGGATTGGTATGATTACTAGGGCTACAAGGGGTGCACCGTACCTCTCTTTATATAGGGGAGATGGTAAGAGTGCGTAACTAGTCCTAGTTGGTTATAATAGATGAGTCCTAGTCCTATTATAGAATCTAGCTTTCTTAGTACACCGACTAGGTTAATCTTGATAGCCTAAAGTCCACATCACCTTGTCTTACGTCCTTTAGTAGATCATGGGCTAGCCCAGGGCCCATCTAAATAGTAACCCCTATGGGGAACCCCTAGGACCCTAGTCTATCAATGTCTCTTTAGGCGAAGAGAGAGTTGGAGGAGGCTGCAAGAGGCAAAGGCAAAGGCAAAGGTGCTTCGGGTTCCTCCTCACATGGTTCTCCACCGCATGGCTCTTGAGCTCACCATGCTCATAGTGAGGAGCCTATCTCCTCCTCCTCTGATGGTAAGCCCCCAGCAAGTTCAAGTTCTTCATGAAGTATATGTTTGGGGCTTGTTGTGCTAGCGCGGAGAGTGAGCAAGAGATGCTTATGAGGATTCATCGCATTGAGCAGAAGTTGGTCATTCAATCCGCTCCACCTCATGACTTGGAGCCACTTCATGACCCCTTCAAGCTTTATGATGAGGCTTGCAAGGAGTACTATGGTGAGTCATCCGATCAGCCCCATCGCCGTAGCAAGCAACAAGTTGATGCTGATGATGAGGAGTATTGTGAGGAAGAATACGACGACAACAACAATGATGATGGCGGTGACCGTGATGATGACGAGGACTACGAGGACGAGTAGTCATTTCTTTCATGTGGCCTACCCCTTTTGGCACATGTTGACAAAGGAGGACTATTAGGCTTTGATCTATCTATGTAATAACTTAGTTGGCTTGGTTCGAGTCTTGAAAACTTTTAGCTTGTATGAACTATATCGTGTGGTGGCACTAAGTGATGGACAACTATATGTATTTGTGTGTGATGGATGATTGTAGGACAACTAATGCTCATTATCTATCTTATTAGCTTGTGCTTGTCTCTACTTGTGATGATAAATGTTATATTTTGATGGTCATGTGTTGTCCAAGTTTTCACCTTGAGATCTTGGCTATCATTTTTCTCTTATTTGTTTGTGAATATTACATGTCATATTGCACATCTTTTTCACGGATATATACTTGTTCACATACACTTGTTGCACCCCATGAATTGCAAAATTTAGGGGGGAGCTTTTGTATCTTGATATATGCAAATGATGGATAAATGATCATCATTGAAATTCAAATTCATTGCATATATTAAGGGGGAGCTCTCCATAAAATTTAGGGTTCAAAAGCCTTAAATTCTTTCATTCTTATAAAAGCCTAAGTTGGTTGTCATCAATTACCAAAAAGGGGAACATTGAAAGTGAATTTGCCCCCTATGTGAGTTTTGGTGTATTGATGACATCCAAATTAGGGACTAATGAGATCTTAATGAGATATATTGCAGCTTTAGTCCCATGAAAGTTGTAAAGAGTTGATCTAAGATGAAATGTCATCCCTCAATTTCTTGAAGTTGAAAAGGCGGACGAACTCAAAGCGGTCTCCAAAGTTTATATTTCTTGTTTTTGGTTAGGTTCGCCACACTATTAAAAGGGATGCAAATTTAGGTGGTCTGAGAAAGATAGAGTGCTCAAGCATAAAAATAAAATCAAAAGAGAGACACTCAAACACCTCATGAACACTTAGATATAGTTTTGGGAGTTTTAGGCGTCAGAAGTGCCGACGCTAGCTGGAAGTGCCGATTGCCGAAAGTCCCGGCTCCTACCGAAACTCCCAGGCCCTTGTGACTTAGTCGCATAGCTCAGCCAACCGTTGGAGGTCCCGACGAGAGCCGAAAGTGCCAGCTACTAGAAGTCTTAGTAGTTCGTCGGCAATTCCAACTCTGGCCGAGTTAGCCAAGTTAACTGCGTGTTTGAACAGTGTTTTTCTTAGGCGCCGAAAGTTTTGGCGATCTGTGTTAGAACTTCCAACGCAGATCTGAACGGTTGGATTTTACCTTGGAGTATAAATAGCTCTCTCCTCTCTTCTAACCATTACCCACTCATTCATCGCAACCAAACTATGTCCAAAACCCCTCCCAAGCATTCAAGGCTCTCCTCTCCTCTCCCCTTTGCTCCTAACTTCGATTCCCTCAAAAATTTGAGTGATTGAAGAGTGGATTGAGTGAGAGAATAACTTTTGCAAGTTTGAGCACTTGATTTCTTCATCAAGCGGTTGGATTTGCATCTATTACTCTTGGAGCCTTGCTCCTAGCCAACTAGGCATCGCCCAAGAGCTTCCATCTTGTGGAAGAGCCTTGGGATGTTTGTATCACCCTTGATTTCTCAGTGGAAAACTCAAGTGACCTTTGTGGTTTCCTTGAGAAAGGCAAGGAGTGGAAGAGACTCCGACCTTTGTGGTCACCCCAACAATGAGGACGTAGGATCTCCTTTGTGGGGTTGCCAAACCTCGAGATAAATCCTTGTGTCCCGCGTGCTTGTTATTGTTGTGATTTGTGCTATCATATTTGTTCTTGGTTGTCTCTCTTCCTCTCTAAAGCTTCTTCTAGGGTTCGGACTCGATCTACGGAGCGGAAGCATTTCGGTGTCAAGGGAGTGACCCTATGTTTCTACCTAACCACTTGGAAGTGCGTTTGTAAGAAATCTCACACTCAAAGTTCATTTTAGCACTTGTAGTAAATTTCCCGTAGGAGTCAGAACTGTCGACTATTTGCGTCGAAAGTTCTAGTAGTTGCTGACTATTGACTTTGAGTTTGTGTAGAAATTTTTAGATATGCCTATTCACCACCCCTCTAGGCATTATTTAGATCCTTTCACGAGCCCTTCTAAGGGCTGGCCTAAGAGTGGGTGTCCTAAGCATGACGCGGGGGTCATAGTTGCGGTGGGTCATTCTGCGCATGATCTCGGGGGGGGGGGGGGGGTTGGCCTCTCTAGTCACATCGTGACATCATGGCTCCCATTTGCGAGTAGACGTGTGGCGCAAAACGTGGGCACATAAATCAAAATGATATGAAAAGAGTGGAAATGTGCAAGGCTTACTTGGTTCACGTCGCTGCATGGGCACCCGTCGCTCTACCTTCCCTCTGATCGCTTCACCTGCTGGTGGGGAAGGCATTTGCTTTGAGTCGCCTGCTCCACCACTTCCTTGTTCTTGCTCTTGTGCACTCATAGTCCCTTCTTCATTAGCCAGAATGTATCACGGTAAGCGACCATGGAACGAGTCGTAGGAGGCCAGCAGGCCACCACCGCTTCTTTGAGCTTGCGTGCATGAGCAAGGGTAAGTATTTAGGTGATGTTTCAATTTGAGGTTCGACCTGTATTGACTGTGCGTGTTCCCAGGGCTGCCTCTCATGCCATGTCTGGAGGGGCCGCCATCGCCGCTCGTGCTGTGACCCCACCTATAGGGGGGTCGAGCTCGTCGTCCTCATCATCGTCTTCCTCAGATGATTGATGTGAGTTCCACGAGCTTGTCCGCTGAGCGGATGAGGCCCGCCAGCGCTACTCTGACTCCACCCGCAAGGTGAGCCGGCTAGAGCGCTGCCCTAATGCCATTACGGTGGCCCTCGAGGCCTCAAAGAGGGAGACCGCTGCCACATAGGTGGCGGCTGCTGACACCTAGGCCTGCCTCGTGGGTAAGGATGCTTCTTTGTCTTATCATCCTATTTGTTTTTTGTCACTCCTGATCTCCTTGTCTTCTTGTTGCCAGCGTTGGAGGAGCAGCTAGCGGCCTCTCGCCATAAGATAGAAGAGGCCCACCTCCAGGAGGTTCTTCTAATGGAGGACCACGATCGCACGGTGGTGGACAGAGTTTGGCAGGGAGTTAGCGTCACCCTTGCCACCATGAAGTTGCGCACCGACTAGGACTTCCGCCAGGTAGAGCCCAAGTGTAACATCCTGAGTTTTCGTGCAACCAAAAATACAAACTTTTTAAAAAATTTCCTGCAATGTGTGAAGCATGTAGTCGCTAGGTCAAACCTGAGTCAAACCTAGGAAGACTTACTAACAAATGTGCATCCATATAGAATTAATTGTAGAAGTGTGCTTCTATTCTTGAGTTGGTTTTGAGTTTGTTCTGAGTTTGGAGAGCACAGATTCATAGCATTTTCTCTGAAATCCCTTCTTTGAATTCATCTCAAATATGTAACAAATTCATCTCAAATCCCTTTTTGAATCACCTATCAGTTCCTTTGAAATTCCTCTCTTATCATTGGGAAAAATAGGAAAGAATCCTTTTCCTTGTTCCTTCTCTTCCTAGCCAGCCCACTTACCCCTCCTTCCCTTCTCATGGGCCCAGCCCAGCTGACCCTCCTCTATTCACCCCGCTCACCCTAGCAGTGCAGCGCCCTATTCGGCCCAAGCCACGAGCCCCCGCAAGCTCGGTCGATAGCCCTTGCGGGCCCAAGCTGCCATAGCAAGCCACGCCCCCTGACCCAATCCCTAGGAGCGCGACGCTCCTAGGTGCCCCCACCGTATGCTAGACTGAAGCCATGCCCCTACGCTCCCGACACCGCCCGCACGATTCGCTCCATGTGTCCCGCTAGGTTCTCTTAGTGACAACTGCACCGCTAAGACCCCCAGGGATGTCTTGGTGCCATTTAGTGCACATAGGTCTTGGTACCCTATGCGTGGATTTGGGCGTTTGTGTTATCTTGTCTGTCGTTCCTTTTTGATGCCCCGTCTTTTGCCATGGCATGTGGATTGGAAGAAACGGACCACCGCCCCTCTCTTTCTCCTCTTGTTCCATCCTCTCTTCGGTTCTCATCAATTACAATGGTGTATGGATTGAGAGAGACCAGAACCGCTCCCTTTTTCCTTAGCCCGCTCTGTTTGATCCCGTATTTAGCCATGACGATCGGATTAAAGACCAGACTATCACTTCTAGTTAGCGAGGTTAGCTTCTATGTCATGTTCTCAGAACCATGCGAGTCAACCCGATTGTCCCTTAGGGTACCATCTCTAACAACGATGTGACATGGACATGCCTAGCCAACTTTCTCTCTTGTCCCTTTTTAAGCTCGAGGAAAACAGACTCGCTTCGTGAGGGCTAGCCTTGTTTGCCATGGTGTTTGCTTAAGTTGGGCGAGGGTCTAGGCCATTATTCTTGAAGACATATAGGTCGACAAGATTGGCCCAGGAAGTATTAGCTAGGTTGTGACTCAAGCTTGTGCTTAGAAGACACCACTCCTGTCTCTTTTAGGCCCAAGGATCAGAAACCCTCCACGAGGGCTAAGTTTGATGTTCATTTGGTGTTGTTCGATCTTTCATGTGTTGTTGCCTCTTTTTTTAGTCTTTCTTGCTATAGGGATTGATTGCTCTTTCCCCTTGTTTGTCACTTTATTATGGTAGTTGCATCAAGGATAACGATAATTGGACCGGAACCCATTGGAGGGAGGACACGCGAATGACAATAGGGCTTGGAGGAGAATGGCTATGAGTACACTGAGGATCTCAGAGACAGCCAGTCAACAGGTGCCACATCCCACCCAACCTCATAGAATCCTATTAGACATGCAATAACGTAGTTGCTAGTGCTTTATTTTCTGCAACTGAACTATGATAGGTTGCATGGTAGAATTGCCTGAAGCCATTACCTTCATGCAACCTTTACCTCTACACACCCCCGGTTAGGCTAGATGCTCACTTACTACTTACTACTTACTTCTACTATGCATTATATCTGTGATGTGATGCTTGGTGGAGGATTGTTTGTGAGTGGCTATGGCACTCGGTGCCGATAATGTGGTAATAACTTGGGGAGATCTTGGCATGCATCTTGGGTGTATGGTGAGGGTTGAGTTGACCAGATAGGATTCTACGACGAGTCCTTGGGACAAGTCTTGCTAGGAGGGTGTGACATGAGCATCCTCTATGATGAGAGGTACCTATGGCAGGTACATGTGAGTTGAGTAGATCCTAGGTCACCTCGTAGGGGTGAGCCCCTAGGAAGGAGATGCCATCAAGGCACGGGGTGTCGGTTAACCCCACTTGAGAAGATGTCCAGTCTGGTCCCCCTAAGGAATGGTATGTCGAGAGAACCAGATCATAGGACCCTATGTACACACCACTCGTTCCTGAATGGGCGGGGGACAGATGTTGACCAGCTAGGGTGGTGCCATTACTGTCTAGGAGGTAGGTGATAGTGTAGGGAGGTACAGGCGTATGGCTCACACCCTCCTAAGACTACGTAGTGACCTTGAGGGCCCGGTACTACATCTCACAGTCTCAGCGTGCTGGTGGACTTCGGGGTGACTTAGGGTGAAGTGGCAGGGTGGCATGGTACCATTTGGGAGGCAGCTCGGTATCAGCCTAGGCGGTGGCCACCGTCAATGATGGTGATCTTATGGTTCTAGGTGTACATGCTCTATGTAACAACCCAAAAATCCACACACTGAAAATACCAACTACAAATTTTTTCTTAGAACTCCCATGCGATGATGAGTGTCATGCATAGTAAACCAACCTAAGAGATGCATTAGGTTTAACCCCGACCCAAGTTAACACATAAGCATGGCATGTCATTTGTTAATTGTGTTTATCTAAATTCTAACAAACAAAGTGTTGCATACATCGATTATTCAAAATGTGATTTGGATTTCTATTTGAGTTATGATATGCTTAACAACTCCAATAAATTAGGTGCACCAAATTGGAATTCAAGTTTTAGAACCAAATTTGAAATTCAAATCAAGGAAGAAGAAAAAGAAAACATAAAAAGGAAATGAGGAAGAAGGCCTCGCAGCCCAGGCTGCTCGGCTTCGCGGCCCAGCCAGCCCAACTGCGTCCACCTTGCACCGGCACGTCGCCCACGCCCGCGCACCCATCTGCCTCGCTCGCAGCCACTGCCCGCTGGACCCCGCATGTCAGTCACCCCCATCTATAGTGTCGTCTTCCTCACCCACGCCTCAACCGCCTACGCGACCGGCGCCCGACAGCTATGGCAGGGGCGGGCCAAGGGGTCACGCCTAGGGCATGACCCTGTTCCCCTTGCGCCGCGCCCACGCAACCTCGCACCACCGTCTGATGCGATGCACACGCCTCCACCGCACGATGCCATCCGCCATGGGAGGCATGGCGCTCGTCTATAAAGCCAGCCCACACGCCGCTCATGCCCGGCACCCTAGCCTCACCCTCAGCCTCCACCGCCGCTTGGTGGCCCAGCAACCGCACCACACCGAGAGTAGAGGGCCGAGAAGGAGATCGTGAGAGGAGGATCGGAGCCCCCATGCACTGCCGAAGTCGCCGGAGCCGAAGGCGACGCCGTCGTCGTCATCACGATCGTGGGTCGGCACTGCACGACACTGCTTCCGGAGCTACATGGCCACAACTCGACACTACACCGCCATCCTCTCTTCCACAGCACCCACGGTGAGCCCCCGATTTTTCCCCTGCTCGCCACTGGACCTTGCTACTCCGGCCATGGCGCTCCATACTGTGAGCGTGTAGGCCAAGGCCATCCCCGGCCTCTAGGCACACCAGCACAGCACACTCACGTCGACCGTGACCATCCCCGAGCCCTTGGACGCTGTAGGCCTCTCCAAGTCCCCTGGACGCCGTAACCGAGCACGCATGCCATGCTCCCAATGCCGCCGCCATGGCGCAGCCACCACCGGAGCACCAGACCACCTCCGAGCACTAGGCCACCAGTCCGAGCACCAGGCCACCAGTCCGAGCACCAGGCCACCAGTCCGAGCACCAGGCCACCAGTCCGAGCACCCGACCACCGGTCCGAGCACCGACCACCATGGCCAGTACCGATCGGAGCGCCTGGCGCCTCCTTGACTCGCCCGTCCCATTCACTAAAGCCACGGGTAACTCACGCGCACGCTGTGACCATCCCGCTAGAACCCCATAGTGACCCGCGCGCCTCGCCGTCGTCACCATGTCGCCGTGGCCGCTGGGAAGACCCTACTGGCCACCTGGAAACTGGAAGTCCTACCCTGAGCTCTGGACGCCCTCGCCGCATCCACATGGATCCATAGGAGCCTACACTCCCCACTATGACGCCCCTCCGAGGCCATAGCCCCCACACCGACGCCGCCGACGTGATCGAAAGACCGCTGCCATGGCCAAAGCCACCGGAGGTCCTGGAGGACCCCTCGACCTGCCCAACATGCCTGCTGGAGCATTGTGACGCCCATGCGCACCACTGAACCGGCCAATGCCGCTGCACCCGCACCATTCCCGCACGCCGGTTGTGCTCGAGCCGCCGTTCGCCGTGATCAGTGACATAGGAAGCACCATCCGTCGCCCTGACTCCACCATTGCAGTCGCCATGACATGGGGAGACTTTTCCCCACCTCAATTGGATGCCTGAGCCATTGCGGGAGCTCGCCGGTGAGCACGTCGCTGGTGGGAGCGCGCCGTGGAAGAAACAGAGTAGAAGGGGCGAGTTGAGCAGCGAGCCCTGCACCCGGTGCACATGAGCCGAGCCGAAGGGAAATGACGATGGACTCGGTCCACCATGGACCCTGCCTTAGGTCCATGGACCGTGAACTTGGGTTCACCGTGAGCCACACTCACGCCCACAGCCGGAAAATGAAGCCCAGTAAGAGCCCAACTACGCCATGTGGTAGCGCCACAGCACGCCACGTGTCCGGGTCAGCCCGGCCCAGATCGGCCCAAATCCAGCCCTGTCCAGGCCCAGTCGAGACCCGGCCCGTATTGACCGTTGACCGGTCAATGTTGACCATTGACCTGGCCCCACATGTCAGTGGCACAGCCACTTTGGACCCACCTGTCAGTGACCCAAAAGCCCTAGTCCCACCTGCCAGACTGATGACATCATGCTGACATCATGATGATGGCAGCTGGACCCCACCTGTCAGCTCGGAACCGAGACGATGATGTCATGATGATGTCATGCTGACGTCAGCATGCCACATGGACCAGTCACACCATGACACGTGTCAGCCCAGGATTAATTCAGCCTTTATCCAATTTTAGAAATGATTTAAACTTCGAAAATTCATAACTAATTCATACGACCTCGGAAAAATACGAGATCAGGACCAAAATTCATCTAAAATCAAGCTCTACGCAATGAACCCATGTTTGAGTGCATTTGGCTCTTTTTGAATTTCCATTGCATCTTTGTGCTATTCTATAGACGTCGCTAACGCGACTATAATGCAAACGATGCAGACTCGGAGGAGAACCTAACGGACGAGGACCGTGAGTACCGTGAGGAGAATAGAGATGACTACACTAAAGGTGCCACATCCCACCCAATCTCGTAGCACCTATTACGCATGGCTAATATAGAACTGCTACTACTTTACTTTACTGCTACAATCATACTATGATAGGACTTGCATGGTAGTATGCTTGCTTGAAAGCCTTTACCTTGACGCAACCTTACCCCTGCATACCCTGCTATTAGGCTAGACACACGCTTACTGCTATATATTTCATTACTTATACTTCTACTACGCTTATACTATGTGCGTGGTGGATACTGGTGTTATCTGGACTATGGGGAGAATGCTGCGTGTGTGACTTGGGTGTGTGGAGGGTGAGGGTTGTGTCGACCAAGTTGGAGTATACGACGAGCCTGGGGCAAGTCTTGCTATGGGATGCTACATGGGCACCCCTAGAAATGGATACCTGTGGTGGGTAAATGGTATATGAGGTGGACCTGGGTGTGAACCTGTGATGGGAGGAGCCCAGGATGGAGGTGCTGTGGTGGCATGATAAATGGAAACCCTGATGAAGACATTATAGCTTGGTCATACCTAAGGACTTACTAGTACTCAGATTCACCGGGAAGCCTTACGTACCACTCGCCCTATATGGTGCGGGACGGCTGGACTACTTGGTAGGATATTGCCACTACTGCTAGGTTGATAGCGGATAGTGTAAGGAGGTACGGGGCGCTGAGGATTCCCCCCACACCCTTCTGAGACTTTATGGAGACCTTGTGGACCCGACTCATGACTCACAGTTTCAGCCACCCCAGACTTGATTTGGGGTGAACCAGGGCTGAATGGTAGAGTAGCATTATCCTAGGCTAGCAAGCGGCCGAAATCAGCCTAGTTGACGACGGTCAGCGAGGAAGGCGGATCTTGTGGTTATGTAAAACCTCTGCAGAGTGTATGGTTGATCGATCGATACATGTGCCGACTTGTCGGCTATGGACCTTTCCTGGGTTTCGCTTAAACTAGATAGAGAGATGAGTCCTTCTTTTCTCCCCCCTAGAAGTGAGTGTTCGGTCGTAGCCAGGGGCTACAGGCCTTGAGACCGTGCCGAGAGGGAGTTGGCCTGTCGAGTGAGCAATGGTATGGTATGGTATGGTGATGGTGTGGAGATGGAGGTATGTCGATCCTCAGGATCAAAACCCAGCTCTAGAATGGGAATGGGTGGAATATGTGTGGGAATGGTGTTAAAACTTGACTATACTGTTATATACTTGATATGCTAAAATACATAGGAAACCCCAGCCTTATAGGTTCCCTTTTGACTATATCCAACTTGCATCCAATTTCCACAAAGCAATGCTCATAGGGTTGGGAGTGGCCAGTACAAATCGTACTGATAAATTTTGGCATACAGGTTCTGCTGAGGAGTATAGCTCCGAGGAGTTTAATGGTTGAGGGGTTCGTGCCTACGCTCGAGTTTGGCGATCTTATCTTCAAGCTGCTCTGAATGAATGCTACTTTTGATTCCGCCAATACGGTGATGTAATAAATTATGTAATTCCACACTATTTGTACTCTGATATTATCGTGGTATGGATGTGATATTCAGCTGGAATTTGGGTAATATGACCCACAACGGTCTTATTACACTTCGACGCTATGGATTTCCCTTCGTGGAAATTGGGGTTGTTTCACTCTATAGAGTTGATCGATCTATATGTATAGCCATGTCCACGGATATGGACATTCCTATGACCTACGCTTCCCTTGATTAGAGAGTGGAGTCCTTTCTTCTCTTCCCCTAGGTTGTTGTTGGTTTTCGGCGTTGGCCGTTGAGGCAAGGCACGAGAGGGAGTTGTCCTTGCCGCCAAGAGAGTGAGAGTGTGGTGAGATGTGTGAGATGGGATGGGTGAACATGTGGATAAGATGGGTTAAAACTTGATGAACTATTATAAAATATTGATAAACTTGCATAGGAAAACTATAGCTATAAATATGCCTTTTGCTCTATCCTTACATTCCACTTACCACAGAGCAACACAAAGCATAGGGTGGGATCCAGTGGCCAGTACAAATCATACTGAAAGATATTTGGTAGGTTCGGATGTCATCTATAACAACGACAACAAAGATTAGAAGGATTAGGTGGTCTTGTTCCTACGCTCAAGTTTGGTTGAGGAGATGAAGTCTACGCCCGTTGTTACTCTATGCCTACTCTGATGATTGCCCATGAAGGAGGAGCCTTCACCCGCCGACGCGCTATGTCTACTCTAATGCTGATCTGTATGTGTTTCCGCTAGTATACGTTGTACTTAGGTGTGTTACCAAGTGTTGTAATACCTTGGAAACTTGTAGTTCTGCAATGTATGAACTGTGGTATCAACTGAATAATGATAATGTGATAGCTTGGTCTTCCTAGACTATCACATTATGATGTAATCTATGGATTTCCCTTTGAGGAAATTGTGGATCGTTTCACTAGGTTCCCGGACCATGCCGGGTAGGCGGAGCGTGTGGAACTGGTCGGTGATGTTGTCGCCATCACGACCGCTATCATGGCCACTGTTGTCTGATCTTTCTTCTTTCTTGCAGATCTTGGCAAAGATTTCAATGGAGAAGTCATGGTTCTTGCGCTTGGCCTATCAAGTGCAGACAGGGGGTGCCACCGATCGTAGCTGCCTAGATGCGGCGAAGGCCGAAGTGCAGCGCTTACATGGGGAGCTAGAGGATTCCCAAAGGACAAAGGAACTACTCCGTCGAGAGGCATGGGCTCAGTCCTAGATCAAGGCTCTGATGTCCCAGGTGCCAGTCTCAAGGATGCATTGGCCATCCAAGAGATAGAGCTCACCTCGGTTGGCGCTGCTCAGAACGAAGCCAAGCAGGGGTGCCAGCATCTCAAAGCTAAGTGCCAAAAGCTACGCTATACTTGTGGCAGTGAGTCCCCTTCTACTCTGCATTGTACTTTTGCCTTGTTGCTATGCTGGCAGCGCTAACCACTTCTGGGTGGGCCCTCTATGACGTCATGCTCTGCGTCGGCCGATGGAACGCCCAGCTGGTGCTTTGCCTTGATGAGGCCCGCCTCCAAGTGGATCCTCTGATTTCCAAGGGGATCCGTTGCGGCGTTCATGCCGCCTTGACATCGGTCGGTTCACACTATGGCAGCATCGATTTTGATGCTATTGGGCGAGGATATGCATCGAGGAAGTCCGACAACAATATCCTTGCCATTGGCAGTGCCGCCGCTCGAGGTGCGAAGGTTCTTGTGGGTAAGATGTCAGCCGCCTACATCCACCGCAAGTTCTAGACTTCCAGTGTATGATGGTTTTTAGTGTAAATGTTTTGTGTTATATGGGTGATCTTGTTGTGATGAACATGTTCATGTTTTGTATATATGATGTGTGATTGGCGCATTCGTTTGCCATTTTACCATTTCCCCATCTTCTTCTAGTTTGAGCTAGGAATGTACGCCATTTCCCTTAGTCTTGTACGTGTAGGTGCATGTTTTAGCCTAGGGGCTGGCCCACGGGGCTAAAAGATGCACGACCCAACCGCGTGGCAAGACGCCGAGGAGAGGTCGTAGATTTGATGCGATGCGAGAAGGAAACACGAGTAAGGGATGAGTGTTCTGCTTCCTTTTGTTCTCTTTGCCTTGAGCGAGACAGTGCCCCATTCCTTTCTGAACTCATGCGCGGGTGCTTGGCCTTGCCTTGGAGCTGGTCCACATGGCTTGGCCGGAGTGACCTTTAGTGCGAATGAGAAGTTGAAGAGCGGGTCATTGATTCTCCACGGCATGAGATACGATCGAAAAATTCAAAATGGGTCACTAGGATGAGGACAAACTATGCTATGCCCCGGGATGCATCTGGGCATGCCTATATGTGTAGCCCCCACGAGTGAGTCGTGTTCGATTGCTGGTGCAAATCGGATTGAGTCACTCAGGAGTCTAGCAACACTTGGATGAAATGTGTGGGTATCGTGCTATTTGGCTTATTCTACAAGCTGACTCTATGTTCCTATGACTATGGGTGAGCTTACACATGTATGTGGACATGCTTAGGTAGAGAGGCTATGGTCAAGGTTGACATGACTGATCGATGTACCGAAAGTTGTCGTGAAACTGGTTGTCCTTGCTCAGGACGCGGCGAGCCCCCGAGCACTTGCTCGTGGTGGAGTGTTGCGGTCCCTGGGCCATGAGCTGGTGAGGGCACTTCTTTAGCACTTGGAGTAGTCAAAGCCGGCAGGTGTCGACCTCTCAGGAGGCCTTGGGCTGATCCTTGCTGGCTCAACGTCCTCGGCGGGCTCACAAGCCCCCGGGGGTGACTCCTTGGTGTCCGGCCTGCTGTAGTTTCTGGCTAGGATGGCTCGTGCCTTCTGGAGCTTGAGCCCTCATGGTGCGATGAGATTGCGGTCGTCGTGTGTCCACTTCTGGGTGTGGTTGCTGCTCTTGATGAAGAGCTCTAGCGACCTATCACTATGGAAGCAGGTTTAGAGGGCAACGTGGTTCGGTCCGCTCACCGTGGCACGTGGTGCACTTAGGGAGCCCGCTTCCTCAGATGCACATGCCTCTGAGTGAAAGCTGTTAGTTTGCTGAGCTGTGATGAACGGTTTGTCCGCCATGCGGGACTGGGCCCTGGTTTTGGGTTTGGCCTTATGAGGCGTGGCGCCGGGTAGCCACCTAATCACCAACGTCGACGCCATGTGGCGGCGAGTGATCTCGTCACTCGTGTATGCCCTGATATGGTGCATTCCGCTGGTGGCGGAGATGCTGCTCGGGGCGTGGCTCTACCGCCGGACCTAGGCTTCCCACGCGGTTGACCAGGATGGGGTAGAAACTGGTGATGGGCATCGACCCATTAGTGTGGATAATCTCATGGTTTCCCAAAAGGATGTGGCCGATTGAGGCCATTCCTTGGGTGAGTTCACCATGAGCTGTGGGCCTTTAGCTTCCTGGGTGGAAGATTTGGTCGTGGCCGGTGACGAGAGAGGGTACTGATCCCCCCATGTAGGTGAACTCTAGGATGCTGCCACTAAGGGCAGTTTCGAGAGTGTGTCTGCCTTAGACCGCAGGGTCCAAATCTCTAATGCAGAGGTCTGGGCCGTAGCAGAAGGCAGACGTGGGCGCTGGCCCTCTGACGCCGGTGAACTCATAGTTTTTGTGGCGGATGTGTCCGCCGTGAGCCATTCCGCGAGCGAGTCCACCGTTGGTGCGAGGAGCCATCACTTCCTTCTCAACAAATGAGAGTGCGCGACTGTCCCCTACCTGGCGCGCCAGCTATCGATGTTTTGTAAACCGGACTAGTAAATTTATACGATTGCCGCGCTACTTTAGGAAGTCGATGGTAGCATCCAAAAGACATGAGGATTTATACTGGTTTAGGCCAAAGCCCTACGTCCAGTGTCAGAGATGATCGGGTGCATGTTCCTCGCTTGAATGCTCTGAAGTTCTTACAATGGGGGTGCAAGAATGGCGGGAAGAGGTAGGAGTGCTAGAGCTAGAAGACGGGCTGCCCGAAGGGAAGCTTCAGGAGCCCTTCTACGGTGTAAGAATGAGTGAATGAGTTCGGATCCCCAAGGTGGGTGCCTTGGCTGAGTTCAAGGCCAGGGCATCTATAAAGAAGAATGTTCTCCCGACCGAAGGGTCATGAGCTTGAGGGAGGATCTAGCTAACTTGGCTTGCAAGCTATGCCATTTTGTGGTGCACGTCTGGGCGTGGTTGTCGTCACGGTCCTGTGGCCACGACATGGCATGGTGTGGCGTGGTGCTACTGTGCTGGTCGTGGCGGCACTGTAGGCACAGTGGTGGTTTGCCAGCTTTCATGTGCAACGTGGTCTCCATTGTGGTCTTCGTCATCGCTTCCTAGTTTTCTGGGGCATCGTATAGGAGTTGGTAGCCTCCCCAGGTCGTCAATCATCCGATTGGCTCGTGGAGCTAAGGGCCATGATCCTGATCATTAGGGTTGTGGCTCCGCTGGTCTGGATGGCCTCTAAGTCAAGACTTTTGCCGTGGATCCCATCCCATGGTAGGTAGAATCATACATGTGTCTTGTCAGGCCGTATCTGGCCGGTGGGCACTATATCGGCCGTTACCGCCTTGGGCGGTGTTGTCTTGTCTAAGCTGCGTGGCGCAAGGGTGGTGTCTGACCAGACCGAGATGATCGCTGTCCCCTCGGTCCATGCGGGGTCAGTGTGACATGCTTATTCCTGTCAGGGTAGGCACGCTTGGCTGGGCTCGACCTCTCTCCGTTTCTCCTAGGGGTCGGAGCGGTGGGGAGGTCATGAGTCTCTTCCGCGTCGTGTGGCCAAGTCTGATGAAGGGGTCGTGGCCAACCCCACCTTAGCGCTTGGCCTGGTTTTCTTGGATCAGCTAGGCCTCGGTCGTTCGGGCTCTTGTTGGCTGATGTACCGTGGGCCGCTTGGCCTGCTATCTAATCGGTGCCCTGGGACACCCCGGGGTTATAACCCCGACATGATGCATTAAGAGATGGGGAAGCTGCATGCCATTAGATTAACCTAGCATATCGAGTAGGATGGTAGATTTGGTGGATAACTTTGGAGATTTCACCTTCTTATTCCTTCTTTCATTTCCTTTCCATTCTAGAGAGAGAGAGAGAGAGAGAGAGAGAGAGAGGATTGGTAGCGAGTGGTGTGGTTGTTGGAAGTAGGCATCAGATGTTGTTGGTCGTGGACAACTCGGACTGACAAGTGGGGCCATAGGTTGTGAGGTGTGGACAATACACAATCTACAAGTTGTTGAGTCACTAGTATCCTGACGGATAGTCTGACACAAAAATCAAACGGTTGATCAGACCTGATTGGGTTGAGCAGGAAAGATTGGTCAATGGGCTAACACTTCTTTCAAATAGGCCGACACAACAAGTGGACGATTCGAAGGACTAGTTTGGACTTCCCCAGCTCTAACTGTTTAGTCACATGCTTAGGGAGTACAAGGGTAGTGTCTCGTATCCTTGATTTTGTTCGACTCTGGTAGTGCCATGATCTCTTTCCCTTTGGTTTCTCGATGTAAACCACTACCACCTCCCCTTGTGTGGCTTTCAAATTGGGGATGAGTGGCGCCACTGCATTGCTGTCTCACTTGGGGTGCCAAGGGTCTATCTCATATGACTCTTATCCAAGAAGGGTCTGGCAGCTTCGCTTTCTAGTTCATGTCAATTCATAGGGTTTAGCAAACCAGAAAACAATCTAGACAGAAACTTGTAGGTCGGGCGGCTCAAGAAGATAACTGGAAGTAGATAGTTGCGAGCGTTAACTTGTAGTTTGGACTTGCTAATTTGGGATCCTGTGGCAAGCAAAAGCCCTAATATCACATTGTTACTCATACGTGATTGTAGGAGAAGTGATAGTAACAAGGATAGGGGGTTAACAACTTGGTGCTTTTAGCACCTCGGGGTGGCAAACATTTAAAAGCGAAACCTAAGAAGGCACATTGCTAGGGGAAACATTATGTGGATTGAACAATGTTTGGGCGATCTGAATCTGTTGAGGGCGACATGGTTGACAAACCTAGGGGAAACGTGAGTGCATGGCTTAATCACTCGAGGAGCACAAAGACAGCCTGTGTGAGATAGTGAGCTCCTACAAGGGTGTGGTTTAGTTCGATCGGGTGTCTAGAGTGGGCTAGACCAAATAGAGAGTGACTCCTAGAGGGGCTCCATCCATCCCACATGCTAATTAGCGGTGGTAAGGATGCTCGTCTGATTGATTGGTCGAGGTCTGACTCAAGAGGTTACTCATGGCTAGACTCCTCTAGAATGCTTCTAAGGTTAGTTGAACTTCATTAAGGAGGTGGATTTAGTCCCACTATTATTTAACAATTTTTTATCAAGGTTGGGTTTCTAAGTCATGCTATTCTATACACCCTAGTACTAATAAAGTATGATAATTTGTTTTGTCCCTCCCTCACTTCTATCCTTGTTCTCCTATTTTTCAATCTCTCGTACGTCCCTCGTTCCACTCTTCTTGCTTTCATGGCAAGAGTCTGAGACTAGGGGCTCAGCGCAGGTAGACTATATCCTCCTCGATATGGCACCATTTACAATTAGTAGTTGCAAAACCTTCATTGCGGCTGCACCACTCATGTTATGGTGTTATGGTCTGGCCAGCCGAGCCTGAGACTGTGCGTGTCATGGCTCAGCATGGCTCAACGCGCTTGAGGACGTGTAGCTTGCCTTCCACCTTTCTCAACCTCATAACATGTGTACATGATAACTATCAATTTAAAATGAGTCGATCGTGAGCCTGGGCTAGGTTTGTTTGTCCTAAGACTAGCCACAACGTGAGCTTTTGCCGGTGCTGAAAGAGGAGAGATAGTGTTTCAGCACCGGTGCTGAACATTGTGGCAGCCGATGCTTGGTCCAATTTTTCAGGCACCGTGGCAAGTGCGTTCACCGATGCCTGATTCAATAAAAAATTATTTTCAACCAGCCGTTGGTTCTAGATGACTAAAATATTATTATCCCATGCGGCCGTTGGTCCTGGCCATTGCCTTGCATGCTAGCCGTTGCATGCTAGCCGTTGCGGCTTGCTGCATATATATATACATATAGTTCACCAAGTATAGATCAGGCATATATCCAAATACAAAAGTTCAAAGATGGACCACTCTTCCTCTTCTAGTTTCTCAAATCTCATCAACTCACACACAGAAGCACCAAATCCAAACACACAGCAGTACCCAAACTTCCAAACCTTCAATCAGCAACAACACTACCCCATGAACTATCCACCCACCAATTTGCATGGTCCCTACCCACAAAATATCAGCAATTCCTTTGGAGGACCACCAAGTTTCCAGCACTTCCCTTTTCCACCACCAGCATACCATGGAGGTTACCACGGAAATGGTCCAGCATCTCCAATTGAATCGATGCCCTTCTTTGGAAGTTGTGGCAGCAACTCCAGGGGTGATGAGAGCAGCCCCATTGCTTCATCTTCTCCGGCGTCCAGAGCCCCTCCAATGCAGTCAGCGCCTGTTCAAATTCAAGAAGGCAGTGAGAGCAGCACAGATGAAGGTGAAAAGCAAGGAGGTCGCAAGCTTTGGCGTGAAGAGGAAAACCTACGCCTAGTAAGTGCCTGGCTCAAAAATTCTAATGATCCAATCGATGGCAATGGAAAGCCTCGAGATCGATTCTGGAAGGAAATCGCAGCTGAGTACAACAAGAATGCTCCCAAGCAGCAAAGAAGAACAGCAATGCAGTGCAAAGAACACTGGCACAAGAATATGCCTCTCATTAACAAGTTCAATGGAGTCTACAATGATGTCAAGAATAGAAATGCTAATGGTCAATCTGATGATCAGCTTATGGAGGAGGTTTGGGCAAAGTGGAAAGGACTTATGAAAAAGAAACGACCATTCCCATTGGAACATTGGTGGGCAGCGTTGAAGGACCAACCTAAATGGGCTAGAGCTTACCCAGCACATGAATTGCAAAAGAGGATTAAGCTGAATTCATCTGGTGCTTACAGCTCTTCTTCAGCTCAAGACACAGATGGTGCATCTGTTGAATCGCGGCGACCACAAGGGAGAGATGCAGCCAAATCTGAGAAGAAGAAAGGAAAACAGAAGTGTTCAGAAGGAAGTCTTTTTACAGAGGAAAGCATGCAGAAGTTCAATGAACTACAGCTACGGAAGTCTATGGCTGCTGAAAAAATGGCTGAAGCAGCATTAGCTCAAGCTGCAGTTGATGACAAGAATGCTGAAAATAACAAGGAGAGGAACAAGTTAGACAAACTTGCAGCATATATACAGCTATTTAACAAGGACACTTCAGGTTATGATGAGGATACTTTAGGAAGACATAAACAAGTCTTGGATTTGCTAGCTAAAGAGCTTTTCCCTTGAAAAGCTCAGTTTGTAGAAGTAGCCTTCAATATTTGTATTGTGTTGGTAGAAGTAGCTTATCATGTAATGTTGTGACCAGCTTTTCCCTATATATGTATTGTCCTATTATGTCAATTTATAATTTATTTATGAAGGACATTGGAATCTGAATATCACTTTTGTTAAAGCACATTGTCCTCACGTGTACAGTTTATTCCACTGGAATCTAGCCGATGTAAAAAGCTGCAGTTCCAGTTACAGTGTTGGAATCTAGTTGTTGCAGCACATTTGGATCTAGCCGTTGGAAACTAGTTGTTGTGACCAGCTTTTCCTATAAATAGAAGGTGGTGTTCTCAGAACACTTCACACCTCCCAGCATACTCTAATCTAGGGGCTAAGGGAATGGCATCAAATACACAAGATCCTGCAGGAAGTTCTCCTGAAGAACCAGCAAACAGGATTAACATCCAGCAGTTCTTTTGGGAGTTCATGGATGATCCAGTGGAAGCTCAGATTGAGGCAAAGTTTCAAGGTCAGATTGAGGCTCAACTAGGAGGTACGTGCAATGACCATCGTCAATTTCCTAGAAGGCATATAGAAAGAAATCGGGAAGCTGCTAGTGATAGGCTAGTTGCAGATTATTTCTCAGAAAATCCAGTGTACAATGATGTTCAGTTCCGGCGTAGGTACCGTATGAAACGTCACCTATTCCTACAAATTGTACATACCTTAAGTTCTTGGTCTCCATATTTCTGTCAAAGGAACGATGCATTTGGGAAGATGGGATTTTCACCATTGCATAAATACACAGTTGCTATGCGCATGTTAGCATATGGTACACCTGCTGACATGTGGGATGAAAATTTCAGAATAGGAGAAACCATAATTATTGAGTGCATGAAAAAATTCTGTCAAGGTGTGATTGCAAATTTTGGTGAAAAATACCTAAGGAGGCCAACTAGAGAAGATATTCAACGTTTACTTCATATAGGTGAAGCTCGTGGTTTTCCTGGTATGTTGGGGAGTCTAGATTGCATGCATTGGCAATGGAGGAGTTGTCCAAAGGCATGGAGAGGGCAGTATACCCGCGGTGACATAAAACATCCTAGTGTCATGCTAGAAGCTGTTGCCTCACATGATCTTTGGATATGGCATGCATTTTTTGGTGTTGCTGGGTCCAACAATGACATCAACGTCCTAAACCGGTCACCTTTGTTCACTGAAGTACTTCAAGGAAGAGCCCCAGAAGTTCATTTCACGGTGAATGGAACTGGGTACAACATGGGGTATTACCTAGCAGATGGTATTTATCCCGAGTGGGCAATATTTGTAAAAACAATACCCTTGCCACAGTGTGAGAAAGACAAATTATATGCAGAGCATCAAGAGGGAGCAAGAAAAGACGTGGAACGTGCATTTGGTGTTTTGCAAGCTCGCTTTGCTATTATACGCAACCCATCACGTATGTGGCAAATGAACTCACTTGCTGAAATCATGTATGCATGTATTATACTGCATAACATGATTGTGGAGGATGAGAGGGAGGGATACTTTTAGAGTTCGCTATGACGACAACTATGAGAGTGAATATGACCAGCCTAGCTCTTCATCCACATTGGTTGGATTTGGACACGGGCCTATTCATGGATTTTCAACACTACTGGAGGTAGAAGAAGACATTAGAAACCGAGATATGCATCGTCAGCTAAAAGAGGACTTAGTTGAGCATATATGGCAGCGATTTGGACAAAATCAAGCTTAGTATATTATGTAATTTCTACTTGTAATGTTTGTATTAGCATGCATCATTCGACATTAGATGTACCAACTTATCATGTGTGTAATAAACTAAATTCTCATGTGTGTAATTTCTAGTTGTAATGTTTACTTCATATTTGATTCAAAACTTTCAGCATCATCCATCGCAAAAAATTCTAGTTGTAATGTTTACTTCCAGCATCATCCATCGCAAAAAAAATTCTAATTGTATTCGACATTAGATGTACCACCTCTGCTTGTGCACTTCATATTTCCAATATCACAAGAATTATAGATAGCATGGCAATAAAGAAAAAAAAGAGTTACACAGCAGCAAGAAAAGGATTAGTTGATGGAGCTAGCACGCACCTGGAGCTGAGCTCGGTTGACTGCGGGTCAAGGCGAAGCAGCGTCCAAAGCTGGGGCCGTCAATCCCCGCGACTTGGCTGGCCGCCGCCGGCGCGATTGATGGGGGCCGGCCCTTGCGGTGTGCCTTACGGCAGTCGCCGCGGCGTGGCTGGATGTGCCCCGTCGTGTGCCTGCCCGCGACCCCCGCGGCGTGCTGGAGGCAGCCCCGCGGCATGGCTGGAGGCGCCGCCGCCGTGAGGCTGATGCCGGCCCCTGCAGCGTGGCGGGCGGCCGGATCGACGGCGACGGCTGCTGACACCATCTCACGGTGCTGAGATGCCCTGAACCTTGAACGAGAAGTGGCGACCAGATCCTCCAAAGATAAGTGCTATGGAACCACGATTTTGAGGAGAGCTTTGATTTGGGGATGGAGAGATCGATTTTTGTGGTTTCTACAGCCTAATTTAGCGGGGATGGAGAGATCGATCGGGGAGGCTTTGGGCGGAGACGAAGGGGAAAAGTCCCTGGCGCGTGAAAGGATAGAGAAAGAAGAGACTAGTTCTGTGGGTGAGGTCCAGGCACAGTGAATCATCGATGCCCACGCTGTGGAAATATCTGGAGTTGAGGGATCGGAACGTACGGGAGGCTGAAATTTTTTTCAAGCAACGACAACGCTGTGGTCAGTCTAAGTCAAACTTTTGGACTTCCATAGTTAGCATACTAAATTTATATAATACTACCAACATAAGAATGACAATATTAGATTCATCATGAATGATACTTTCATGTATACCTATTTTAAGATAATATTCTTCTATAGAGATTACTAGTTGAAGCTTGGAAAGGCTGACTTGGCAAACTTAGATGTTCGGAGGAAATAGTTTGCACAACCACTTGTCGAACTGGACAAGGTTTTTTTTTCTTGAACTAATGTGATAATTTCTGGTTATAATCTATATTAGGGGCATGCTCAGAGAAGTGGTTTTGTGCTCAAAATCCTTAGGATTCAGTACAAATTGATTTGAAGTAAACCATTGAAATTTCTTTAGCAACCCATCTCTTCCGGACATGTCGTAAATGTAAAATTTCTACGTCTTTCATAAGATCAGATATATATCAAATAGGAGACTCAAAGTACTTGGACGAGATGGGTATCGCTGCATGCTTGACGCAAGCACAAATCTAGACACTAGAGTTTCTTGAGCACGATATGCGCCCCGTGTTCCGGCTGCAGAGTGGACACCGGGAACGGTGCGTGAGTGTAGGACTGCGAGAGACCGAAGGAGAAGTGCTGCAGGATGCTGCTGAGCGCCATCTTGGCCTCGACCAGCGCGAAGCTCTGGCCCACGCAGATCCTTGGACCCCAGCCGAACGGGAAGAATGCCGGCGAGTCCTTGGACGCCCTGGAGATGCCGTCCTTGAACCTCTCCGGCCTGAACTCGTCGGCGTCCTCTCCCCACACATCCTTGTCGTGGTGAATGAAGACGATCGGTAGCGAGAGTAACACCCCAGGCGGGTACGTGACGCCGCCCAGCTCCACCTCCTTGTACGTCTGCCGATCCAGTTGCACCACTGGCGGGTACAGCCTGAGAACCTCGTACAGTATCATGGTCACCTGCAAGGACCAAACAAGGACAGAAACGACCGTATCAGACTTCCATTTCCGTCAGAAGCCGTGGGAGCAGAGCAGAGCACAGGCCGGCGAGCGAGTACTGACGATTTTCAGCTGCTGTATGCCGTCCAAGTCCGGCTGGTTGTCTCCCAAGACACTTTGAACTTCCTCCCTCGCTCGGTGCTGCCACTCCGGGTGCACGCTCAGGAGGACCATCGTCCACGTGAGCAGCACAGCGGTGGTGTCCATCCCGGCGAAGTAGAACAGCTTCAGCTCCCCGATGATGTCGTCCATGGTCATGATTGGCTTGGAGTTCCCGGCCTGTTTGGTCTCGGCAATGTTGGATTCCATCATCAGGCCGAGCAGGTCGTCGTTGTTGGCACGGCCTTCTTTCATGGCCCTCTCCCGCTTGCTGACGATGCCTCTCAGAAGCGCCTGGAGCTCTCGCGCATTTGCCTTTATCCTTCTGTTTAGCTGTGTTGGCAGGAATCTGAAGAAATTCAACATATCAACAAGAACACGTCAATCGATCATGTGCAACTGCAACTGCAACTGCAATCGCCAGATGTAGGAGTACGTTCTTACCTGAAACCAGGGAGGTACAGGCTGTTCATCAGCTTCACTAGATTCTGAACTTGCTCGCACTGTATTTCGAAAATCCTCCTCCCCTCGCTGAAATTGCTGCCGAAGGCAGTGCGCGAGATCACGTCGCCGGTGAGATTTTGGAACTCCGGCCAGACATCTATCTCCTTCGCTCCGTCAGACTCCACGTAGCCCACCCATCGGGTTATCAACTCGTTTGAGCACGCAGCAAACGCAGGCAACATTTTCTGCAGAGCAACCAAGCATCATATCCGACGACAAATGTCAGGTGTACTCTGAATCCGTCGAAGAACAAGCATAAACAGTAAGGTTGCATCAGCACCACTGGTACTTGTGAAAGTAGCGACCTTGAGCTTCTCGAGGTGAAAGGCCGGGTTGATGATCTTGCGGTGCGCGGCCCATTTCTCACCCTCGTGGTTCACCAGCCCGTTGGAGAGCCGTCTGACGATGCCGGTGTGCTTGCGTTTCTGGAAGTGACCAAACTTGTTGGCCATGATCTCCCGCACCAGCTTGGGGTCGTTCACGATCACCCTCGGCGTCGGACCGAGCCAGGTAACGGAAATTTTACCTGCAATTCATGTTTATTTTCCTTCGCTTGCATTGTCTTACGGTGGAAATGTATATGAACTACTACAAACTTTTTTTTTAAGAAAGGACAGCAAAATCTTTGCCGTAATTTTTATTAAACGAATAAAAAAACAAGATTATTTACAAAAACGACTCGCACGTCCCGAACAACGACTTGGACAAACTAGAAACCACTACGAAGAACAAAAGAGGAAAAACAGAACCAAAACTACGAACTCTGTTCTTTGAATTGAATACAGTGACGTGCTTACCATGTTCCCTGATGACGTTGTAGTAGAGGCGATTCACGCGCGGCGTGATGTCGTGCGAGAGCGGCATGGGCTTGGCCCGGGCAGCCATGGACAATCTCGCTAACTCCTTGAGGTCGCCGAACGGGAAGCGGTACGTGGTGCCACGGAGGCCCTGGGACTGCAGGGCCCGACCCAGCCTCCGCGGGACGATTAGGGTCGACTCCAGCACACGGCACGCCCACCAGAGGGCCATGAGCGCCGCAAGAAAACCGAGCAAGCTCCAGGGCTGTAACAGTGCGCCGATCGCCATGGCGGCGGAACCTGCAGAGTTTGATGAGTGGCTCTACGGGATAGTTGTAGGAGGAGAGGAGCAGCTGCACTGTGGCGGCACAGTTATAGGGAGCGGTGAAAGGAGAAATTTTGCGGCGCCTAGCGATCATTGGACGTATCCGCTTCGATGGAACAACCAAAGCTTCATCTGCGATGACTGTGTTGCTGACGTGCTCTGCCATCAGCGCTTACGTGCCTGCCCTCATGTCAGCATCCATGAACAAGAAGAAAGAAGTGAAGAAACGGGGATGAATCCGAGGTTCTTCGTTGCGCCAAACATGACCTGCCAAAATGAATTATTTGGCCCCTCAACTTTCCCCATGTGCTCAGTTTGGTCCTCTTTACTTTCCCCATGTGCTTTAGTTTGGTCCTCTTCATGGTTTAGAAGTTTCAAGGCTTTAAGATTTTTACAAAAGTGCTAAATAATAGAATTTTAAAAGTGGTAGATAAGCTGATAGGACCGTCGTTTATTCCGGGTCTCTATATCATGGAAGGAGTTGTGATGTTATATGAAACGATTCATGAGCTGCATAGGAAAAAAAACAAGATGGCGTGATCTTAAAACTAGACTTCGAAAAGCATATGACAAATTAAAGTGTCCTTTTATACAACATGTCCTTGGAATGAAAGGATTCTCATCAACTTGGTGTGAATGGATTTCAAAAGTCATGTCCAGAGTGAGTGTTGCAGTAAAGGTTAATCATAATATAGGCCATTATTTCCAAACTAGGAAAGGAGTGCGGCAGGGGATCCGTTATCTCCAATCCTTCTTAATATAGTGGTTGACATGTTGGCTATTTTTATTTCACGAGCTAAAGAGGTTAAAAAATCCAAGGGGTTGTTCCACATTTGGTAGATGAGAGACTTTCAGTCCTTCAGTATGCAGATGACATTGTTATCTTTATGGACAATGATATAGAGCGGGCCAAAAACATGATGCTTTTACTTTGTGCTTTTGAACAACTATCAGGACTAAGACCAATTTCCGAACGAAATATTTTTGCTACGGAGCAGCCAAAGCCGATCAAAACGAATATACACAAATTTTTTGGTGTGATTTGGGGTCGTTCCTGTTTAGGTATTTGGGAATTCCTATGCATCATAGAAAACTCATGAATAAGGACTGAAAACATGTAGAAGAAAGATTTCAAAAGAGGCTGAATTATTGGAGAAGTAAGATGATGTCGGTATGAGAGAGGTTTATTCTGATTAACTCTATCTTGAGCAGTCTCCCCATGTTCATGCTATCCTTTTTTAAAATGCCTAGAGGGGTTCTCAAGAAGTTGGATTATTTTAGGTCATAGTTTTTTTGGCAGAGTGATGAACACAAGAAAAAATATAGATTGATTAAGTGGGAGGTAGTATGTACATCGAAAGATCAAGGGGGTTGAGAGTCCTAAATTTAGATGTTCATAACAAGTGTCTCCTAAGCAAATGGCTTTTTAGGTTGCTGAATGGAGATGGGATTTGGCAATAATTGCTTAGGAATAAATATCTAAGAGATAGAACTTTGACACAGGTTCAATACATACCCGGGGACTCCTAGTTTTGGACTGGCCTCATGACGATCAAGGGAGAGTTTCTCTCTTTGGGCAAGTTTGATCTAGGTGACAGATCTCAAGTGCGATTTTGGGAGGACTCGTGGATAAGACTTCGTCTATTAAAATTTATCTTTCCGGCACTATATAATATTGTTAGGAGAAAATGCGCATATGTAAGAACGGTGTTGTCTCTGACGCCATTAAGTGTGGTTTTTAGAAGATCTCTGGTAGATGTTAATTTACAAGCATGGTATGATGTGGTCGCTATGGTTACAGATGTACAATTAACAAACCAAAGTAATCGCTTTGTGTGGGGGCTACATCAGAATGGGTTGTTTTAAGTCAAATCCATGTACAGAGCCTTATTAGGAGCCGAAGCTATACCATATAACACATTAATCTGGAAACTGAAACTACATCTCAAATCAAAGTATTTATGTGGTATTTGTATAAGGGAGTAATCTTAACGAAGGATAATTTAGCAAGGCGGCAGTGGCAAGAAGATAGGAAGTGTTGTTTCTGTTCTTCTGACGAGTCTATACAACATTTACTCTTGGGCTCCGTTCGGCTGACATGAAACCCGGCTTGATCCGCTTCTTTTTTTTATCCAGAGCAATGTTTCCCTCTCACAAATTCATTCATGAACAGTAACTTTCCGTTGCTACAGTGACTTTCGTGTCAGCTGAACGCAGCCTTTGACTGTTTATGTTTCCTTTAATTTAATACCCCCAACTAATGTACACAATTTGTTTAAAGGTCGGCTAGATGGGGTAAATAGGAATTTAAAATTTCAGATTCTCGTGGATGCAAGTGTAATTTGTTGGGTAATATGGTTAACTCGGAATGATATAGTTTTTGACAAGGTCATAGCACCATCTTATTTGCAGGTTATCTTTAGATGGACCTACTAGACTAGGTTTTAGTCCATATCTCTATTATAATAGACCAATCAAAACTGTACGAAGTACGCCCACAAAAACGTCCCCCGCCGAGAACCATAAACACTTCACACCAAAGCTATTGTCGTCAGAAAATCATCTTCATTAAAATAAAAGGCTAAAAACCATCCCTGTGAGGCAAACCCATGGACACGGTTGATTGTATCGACTGGATGATGAGGCTTCATCGCGCCGCGGGATCCTCCGTCGTGGCATGCAAAACCTGCGACCCTGGCCAACAGCCGCATGCAAAATCACTTGAAATCAGCACCACTCCCAAATTTGACACATGCAAATCAACGCACTCACAAATTGGCGTGCCTTTCCATTTTTTTTTTTTGCATCCGCAGAAACACCCTCGTGCAGGAGTCGAGGCCGGCCGCTTCCGCTGCTCCGACGCCGGTCGCTCGAGCCCGCCTGTTATACGCCCCCAGGCCGCACGCGCGAGGCGCCATAGCCGGCCGCTCGAGCCCGCCGCCCCTGTCTGGCTGCGCGATCCGCATCAGGCACGGCAACTCCGGCGCTGACCCATTTTTCCCTCCACTGTCTCCGATAACCACGATGCAAAATACAAGACTTATTCGTCTTTTGGGTATCGCTACGGTAAAGGGTTTAATATCTATTTTTGGTTTTCTCTATAAACAAGACTCAAAAGACAACTCTCCGCAAATAGGTCTCCAGGAGAGATGATACTCAGATTTAGGCTGTCTTTCTTTACACCAAGTCTTTCATATAGGTACACTATGTTGGAAGCTATATATATTGTGTTAGAGACCCATTTTGAATTTAGATTCCACAATGGGGACCTGTTGCAGACAGGCAAAACCAGCCACAGCTTCCCGACACAACAGTTTCGCACTACTGCCGTGCTACGCCGATCGAAGGACACAGCCCCCGCGCTACCGTGGCCGTGGCGCCCTAATCACTTGCTTGGCAGCTGCACCTAGATCCTGGTCGCGCGGCATCTTCACACCGTGGACACGAGCGAACATAGCCTCCGTCGAGACGACCAGGGCGATCTCCATCACTGTCTTCGTCACCACGTGAAGACACCACACGTCTAGTGTCCTGTTTGCTTGGCTGATAAGCCATTGTTGAAAGTACTGTTAGCTAATTTATTGTGAGAAAAAAATATTGTTCGTTGACTGAAAAAGTACGTCTTATAAGCCCAACGAAGAGGGCGTAGGAGATCGACCGTTGGAAACGCTGCCGTCGATCTCACCAGACCAGGGCGATCTCCATCGCCATCTTCATCACCACGTGACGCCACAACAAGCCCACATCTAGGGTTCGCGGGTTGGAGGCTCTTCCAGGCGCCGCGGAGGAGCTGAGGCCACGCCTGTTAGAAGACTTGCAGGTTAGCATGATTTTGTGCTTTCTGATTGGCCCAAAACTATTGAGTCAATGTTCGTTCATACCATCTTTATTTTATCTGGGAATGAGTCAATCACAGATTGCATCTGACATCTGCAAGTTCAAAATAAGTGCACTCCCCCAGTCTTGTCAACTTTGAATCTGTGATGTACGGGGCCGTCTCAAAATAAGTGCATTTCTAGCCCTTTGGTGAAGAGATCAAAGCTAGTGAGAAATTACATATATACCTTTATAAAAATATAATCATTGCACTTAAAAAAAGAGAAAGTAAAAAAGACAACTAAAGTTAGGTTCTCTCATACCTAAAGGTGCACTTATTTTAGGATAAATTTTAAACCCTAAAAATACACTTATTATGGGACGAAGGGATATGTACAAATAGTTGGCACATTAGTGTCAGTCTCCTCCAACTCCAAATGGCAGGTGGGTGGGAAGATGACAGTGACAGTAGGATATGCTTTTGTTTAACAGGTTGATCAATGATCATCACAGTACTACTCAATCCTGGAATCCTTCAGCTTGCAGCCGGCTGCCGCCATTATGGTCCTTATGGGTCGGATGATCGGCCGAGTTTTTTAAATCTTGTGAGTGCTTATGGTCCAATACAAAAATAATTATGGGGCTGTTTGGTTTGAGCCCTGGCCTGAGGAGCTACACCCAGGCACATGCATCCGACCCCAGGTGTCAAAAAACCAACGCCTAGGATGCATGCCTGTGCTAGGCAGATTTGCCAGGGCGTGAACCAAACTCGCCCTATATGTACCTCAGATCAGACTGTAGTAACGTGACATCATACATTGGACATGTCCCTGCAGGGAGAGATCTACAGGGTATATCAAAGTATGCACCGGCATACCCTGCAGTCTAGCCTATGATACATCGATCTATTAGTGAAAATATCTTCACGTCTCACCGGCTTCCATCCATGCCTCATGAGTCACGAACTCATGATCCAAAGCGCTGCACTGCCGCAGACGCGCCTCTTCGCCTGTCCTGACTCAGGACTTGCGAGTTGCCATCCCATCTAAGCCACCAATCGCCGCACCCATGCCTATTGTCCTCGTCATCCGGTCATTAGCATGGTAACAAAGCCAGCAGCCCAGCATCCACCGAGAGCCTCCTCAGATTTGGCCATGCCGACAACAAAGGCGGAGTCCGATCAAAGTCACACCATGCTTTACAATATAGAGGCTAATTGGTGTTAATTAGGTTTGAATCGGGATTTAGGTAGAAGACAGTACTACTTAATTGACAACTAGACCAAGAAGCTAAGATAATTCCACTGCTAGTACTCCGCCATTGCGTTTTCTTGATTTGATCTTATTACATTTTTAAGAATTTTGCCAAATTAATTACCTATCATTAGTGTGTGTATATCATGGAGACCAGCGAGATTACTTATTATTATTTGTGGATATCACCAAACATCAGTATCAGATATTCATATCATGTATGTTTTATAATCGTAGCAGACTACATCAAGTGATTCTATGAACGATATGATTCTATCATCTCGATCTCATGTGATTTAGGTCGCTTTTTTTTAGAATTGTCCCCTTATGAAGAGAAGCGAAGACATTGCTTTTATTTTCTTTTATAACCGAGACAATCATATTTGATATCTCTTAAAAAGTGTCGGCTTTAAAAGTTTGACAAATAGCATTGTATGTTTTTATTCTCTTTCATGCCTCATTTTAAATTATCAGCATGGTGTTAAACTATTTATATTGTAATATGTAGAAGCTTCCAACTTAGTCTTTAATTTTAAGACTTATTATATTATTTAGTGCATGTATACTATTATTTAGAGCAGGTATACCGAATTATATGCTGCAAATTTTGTTATCTTTTACCGAATTGGTAAATGATTTTACCGAATTGTATATGAAAATGTTTGTGTGGTATATCTATAGGTAAAATCCTAGATCCGTCACCGTGTCCCTAGTTAGCAATCCAGGCGATCTCCATCACCGTCTTCATCACCACGCGAAGACACCACACGTCCAGTGCCCTGTTCGTTGGGCTGATAAGTCATGGCTGAAAGTACTGTTAACTTATTTGTTGTGAGAGAAAAATATTGTTCATCGGTAGAAAAAAGTATGTCTTATAAGCCGAGCGAACGGGGCGCAGGAGATCGACCGTTGGAGACGCTGCCGACGATCTCACCAGACCAGGGCGATCTCCATCGCCATCTTCATCACCATGTGACGCCACCACAAAGCCCACATCTAGGGTTCGCGGCTTGGAGGCTCTTCCAGGCGCCGCGGAGGAGGCCACGCCTATTAGAAGACTTGCAGGCTAGCATGATTTTGTGCTTTCTGATTGGCCCAAAACTATTGAGTCATTGTTCGTTCATACCATCTTTATTTTCTCTAGGAATGAGTCAGTCCCAGATTGATCTGACATCTACAAGTTCATTCAGCACTTGCAAAGCATCTTTATTTTAAGCACGGGAATGGTAACACACATGTCAAGCAGTGATGGTTGTCTTTGAGTAAAACCGGCAATGGCTCCAGCCTCCGTCAGCAGAGGCATCACCGTCACCTACATCCTAAAGAGAGATAGATCAATATGCAGAATCCCTGAAATGGTTCAGTAAGAGTTTCCCTGAAATCCCATGATGAAAAATTGATAATCAATATGCAGAATCCTAAATATATGAAGCACATAGAGACTGCTACATGTTTGTCATGAATGTAAACTCAGTAATTTGTGCTTGGAATCTCAATATTCAGCTTGAAAGAATATGATATGACATAATCCAGTAACCGAGACAATACACATATAACACACTGCAGGTTAGCAACATACCGCTTAGCATTTGGCATTTCATTTGTCAGGTGATTTGTTCTTATTTTTTATCTGTTGACAAACAGGAGAGGAAATTTATTTATATAGAGACCAAAGCTGTATAGAGAGCAAAGCTGTACAGAAATATTTGCAAAGGACTTTACAAAGAAGAAGCAAAAAAGAAACTAGTGATTTGTTCTTTGTTACAGATGCTTTTGCATTACTAGAATCATGCCCGTGCATTGCCAAAATAATAACACGATAATTTTATGTTTAAGCATATGTTGTACTATTATAAAAAATCAATTCTTTAGGACACAATTCCATTTGTAGCCAATTCCTTCGCTTGTCTGACAGTAAAAATGGTCAACACAAATTCTACATAAGTGCTTGACAGTAAAAGCGGTCGCTGAGTTTATGGACAGTTCTCGGCCCTGCTGCCGAGCCGCCGCAGCCCTCAGTGTCGCCTCCCTCCCGCACCTCGCCGCCATCCGCGCCTCCAAGGAGGAGATGGAGGTCAAGCTGATCAGGAGAAGAGGAGTGAAGCGCTGAGTCACTATGGACGAGCTCTCCGGCTGTCCGGCACCATGCCTCCCTGGAGGAGACCCATCCTCGCTGTGCAGCCCGCTCATCGCGCCGCCCTCCCCGCGGCCACGCACGCTCGCAGCGCTGGCCGCTAGCTCTCCGCGCCGGCCGCACACGCTCGCAGCCTGGTCGCGGGCTCGCTGTGTCACCCTCGACCTACCTCGACGATGGCCACGGCCCCCGTCCGCCGAGGATCCAATGCCACGCCTTCCCCGGCCAGATGGTGCAGTCATAATACAGTGAGGACAGTCGATGTACTGAGCATAAATATGTCATTCACGTGGTGGGGGCGAAAGTGCCAGCGAGATGATTCATATTTGGGTGATTTGGATATGAGCTTTATGCATAATGTGTTCTTCTTTTCACTCTGAAGCTTCAAATGATTTTTTTTTCTTGTGTCCTCAATGGTTCAGACCAGACGTAACTTTATTCTGCCTTGTTATTTAACAGTTGCATGGAACTTGTTGCCCTAAAAAAATTGTGTAAAAAAATTGCGTAAAACTCACTACGTCAAATAATATCTATAGGGCGGCTCTAGAGGTTTTGTAGAGGCGGTTTGTCCAGCCGCCTCTACCCAAACGCCTCTACAAATCATGTATTTGTAGGGACGATTCAGCTGTATATTGAGCCGTCCCTACAAATCAATTTCCAGAAATCACGGAAAAATAGGTAAAAAAATAACAATTTTTTTAATCTGAGGAGGTCCCCACCGACAACCACACACACCCACTCTATGGTTGCAGCATTTTTCACGATTTTTGTACACTTCACGTCGGCCGGGATTCAAACCTGCAACCTCTCCCTCGCGCACAAACTCCTCTACCACTGTACCTCACGTCGACTTGTGTCTATAATCCATTTTGGTTCCCCACATATTATACAAAACTAAGCATAAATTGATTTTTTGAGGCCCTAAACTAATTCAAATGAAAAAGTTGTCAACTACACAGTTTTATAACTTTTCAAGATCTACAACTTTCATTTTGGTAGTTTCTTCATCCGATGTCACTTATAAAATTTGAATTTCAAATTTGAGAAATTCGAACGTAGTTTTTTCATGACAAGATGATTTCAAATGAGAAAGATATCAACTACAAAGTTTTATAACTTTTCAAGATCTACAACTTTCATTTTTACTGTTTATCCATCCGAGGTCATTTAAAAAATTAAAATTTCAAATTTTTGAAAATTCAAACGTAGTTTTCCTTGACAAGATGATTTCAAATCAAAAAGTTGTCAACTACAAAGTTTCATAACTTTTCGAGATCTACAAGTTTTATTTTGGTTGTTTCTCCATCCGAGGTCGTTTATAAAATTTGAATTTTAGTGCTTAATTTTTAATACTCGGTGTCTATTTGTAGGGGCTGTTCAATATTGAGATTTGTAGAGGCGGCTGGAAATAGAGCCGCCCTTACAAATCGGGCTATTTGTAGGGGCGGCTGATAACACCAGTCGTCCCTACAAATCTATTTATAAGAGCGGCTCATTTGGCAACCATTTGTAGAGCCGCCCCTGCAAAGAAAGGAAGGCGTTGCCACAAATCGTTTTTGTAGTAGTGACTTGAACTATGAAATAATATCGTTGTTTGGTTGTTTTTGTGTGCATCCCTAAAAAAAAGCCGTGGCGTTAGCACGGATACTATACTACTTACAGAAGGAGGAGGATCGCCAAATGATGAAGATGAGATGCAGGAATATTAAGACAACGGCGATGGAGGTGTTTGCAAGACACGGTTGGAGATTTAGCAATAGAATTGCTTTATAAATGTCGTTTTTTGAAACATTTCTTTTCACTTTGGCTCAAGCTTTGTTTTTGAGATTCCGTGGACCGCACTGCTTGTATTTGTAATAAGGAACAACTATATGCATTGGTCGATGCGGAAGCTGTGATATTAATATATATTCCCTTTTCTAAAAAAAAAGTTCAAAGCAAACAAGGACCTTAGCTCACATGTCATGCCATATTTGAGTTGGCATTTGCAAAATATTCTAATTAATTCCCTCTATATCAAATCTAATAATACTATAAATGAGAGTTTTTGGGTTGTCATTTACACTACTATAGAATAGACAAGCACATGTTTTGAATATCTCCCTCTCTATTATGTGTTGGGCGGCCACGGCGCGGGTGCAGCCGACGGCATCGACACAAGGCGACACTGTTGTTTTCTTTTTCCTTTTTTTTTTGTTTTGTGAAAATGGGCATCACTGCCGGGTGAGCAATCGGTATGAAACTTGTCCACTGTCGGATTAAAATCCAGTAGTGAAAGCCAATTTTCATCCGGCGATGATCGCCTATTACGTAGGTGTCACCTAACCATTACCACCTATACCTCTATTATGGACTCCATGTCAGGTTAGGGTGTAAAAGTTTCTTAGAGAAACACCTATTCTAGAATGTTTATGTCCCTTTACATTTTTTACTCTCCCCGTCCTAAAATATATGGAATCCAAGCGATTTTCAGATAAAATAAAAAGCTTGAACAAAAAATACCACCTTATCCCTCACTAATTAGGATGGGGAGATTAATTAACATGCTACTTTGTTTAGTTACCAACTGTCTTTTTTACATGACACCAAGTTTAAAACGTATCTCATTATTTTCCACCAAAAAAGATAGAGGAGAAAGGGGTTAAGGACCTAAAATACCTTATATTTTAGTATAAATTTTAAACCTTGAATCCCTTACATTTTAGGATAGACGAAGTAGTAAACTAGAGTAGCACAAATCAGTCTTGTCAGCTGTGAATCTGTGATGTACTCCCTCCGTCTTAAAATAAGTGCACTTCTAGGTCTTTGGTGAAGAGATCAAAGCTAGTAAGAAATTACATATATACCTCTATAAAAATATAATCATTGCACTTAAAAAAATAGAAAGTAGAAAAAACAACTAAAGTTAGGTTGTCTCATACCTAAAGGTGCATTTATTTTAGGACAAATTTTGAACTCTAAAAATACACTTATTATGGAACGAATGGATAAGTACACAGAGTTGGCACATTAGTGTCGGTCTCCTCCAACTCCAAATGGCAGCTGGTGGGAAGATGACAGTGACAGTAGGATATGCTTTTCTTTAACAGGTTGATCAATGGTCATCACAGTACTACTCAATCCTGGAATCCTTCAGCTTGCAGCCGGCTGCCGCCATTACGGTCCTTATGGGTCGGATGATCGGCCGATTTTTTTAAATCTTGTGAGTGCTTATGGTCCAATACAAAAATCATTATATGTACCTCAGGATCGGACTGTAGTAACGTGGCATCCGGTCGTCTGGTAACAAAGCCAGCAGCCCAGCATCCACCGAGAGCCTCCTCAGATTTGGCCATGCCGACAGCGAAGGCGGAGTCCGATCAAAGTCACACCAAGCTTTACAATACAGAAGCTAGTTGGTGTTAATTAGGTTTGAATCGGGATTTAGGTAGAAGACAGTACTACTTAATTGACAACTAGACCAAGAAGCTAAGATAATTCCACTGCTAGTACTCCGCCATTGCGTTTTCTTGATTTGATCTTATTACTTTTCTAAGAATTTTGCTTAATTAATTACCTATCATTAGTGTGTGTATATCATGGAGACCAGTGAGATTACTTATTATTATTTGTGGATATCACCAAACATCAGTATCAGATATTCATATCATATATGTTTTATAATCGTAGCAGACTACATCATGTGATTCTATGAACTATATGATTCTATCATCTCGATCTCATGTGATTTACGTCGCTTTTTTTTAGAATTGTCCCCTTATGAAGAGAAGCGAAGACAGTGCTTCTATTTTTTTTTTATAATCGAGACAATCATATTTGATATCTCTTAAAAAGCGTCGGCTTAAAAAGTTTGACAAATAGCATTGTATGTTTTTATTCTCTTTCATGCCTCATTTTAAATTATCAGCATGGTGTTAAACTATTTATATTGTAATATGTAGAAGCTTCCAACTTAGTCTTTAAATTTAAGACTTATTATATTATTTAGTGCATGTATACTATTATTTAGAGCAGGTATACCGAATTATATGCTGCAAATTTTGTTATCTTTTACCGAATTGGTAAATGATTTTACCAAATTGTATATGAAAATGTTTGTGCGGTATATCTTTAGGTAAAATCCTAGATCCACCACCGTGTCCCTGGTTAGGCCACTTTGCCCCTAATTATTTGGCAGCTCACGACGGTTTGGTTATTTAAAGTAATCAAAAACTTATTTAAGCCTAAGCAAGAGAACAGGTAGGTAGACACCTTGCCAAAGTCGTGCTAACGACCACTTTAAAGTTAAGTAGAAAAGACAACTAAAGTTAGGTCGTCTCATACCTAAAGGTGCACTTATTTTAGGACAAATTTTAAACTTTAAAAATACACTTATTATGGGACGAAGGGATAAGTACACAGAGTTGGCACACTATTGTCAGTCTCCTCCAACTCCAAATGGCAGCTGGTGGGAAGATGACCGTGACAGTAGGATATGCTTTTCTTTAACAGGTTGATCAATGGTCATCACAGTACTATTCAATCCTGGAATCATTCAGCTTGCAGCCGGCTGCCGCCATTATGGTCCTTATGGGTCGGATGATCGGCCGATTTTTTAAAATCTTGTGAGTGCTTATGGTCCAATACAAAAATCATTATATGTACCTCAGGATCGGACTGTAGTAACGTGGCATCATACATTGAACATGTCCTTGCAGGGAGAGATCTACAGGGTATATCAAGTATGCACCGGCATACCCTGCAGTCTAGCCTATCATGATACATCGATCTATTAGTGAAAATATCTTCACGTCTCACCGGCTTCCATCCCTGCCTCATGAGTCACGAACTCATGATCCCAAGCGCCGCACCGCCGCAGACGCGCCTCTTCGCCTGTCCTGCCTCAGGACATGCGAGTTGCCATCCCATCCAAGCCACCAATCGCCGCACCCGTGCCTACTGTCCTCGTCGTCCAGTCGTCAGCATGGTAACAAAGCCAGCAGCCTAGCATCCACCGAGAGCCTCCTCAGATTTGGCCATGCCGACAGCGAAGGCGGAGTCCAATCAAAGTCACACCAAGCTTTACAATACAGAGGCTAATTGGTGTTAATTAGGTTTGAATCGGGATTTAGGTAGAAGACAGTACTACTTAATTGACAACTAGACCAAGAAGCTAAGATAAATTCCACTGCTAGTACTCCGCCATTGCATTTTCTTGATTTGATCTTATTACTTTTCTAAGAATTTTGCCTAATTAATTACCTATCATTAGTGTGTGTATATCATGGAGACCAGCGAGATTACTTATTATTATTTGTGGATATCACCAAACATCAGTATCAGATATTCATATCCTGTATGTTTTATAATCGTAGCAGACTTCATCATGTGATTCTATGAACTATATGATTCTATCATCTCGATCTCATGTGATTTACGTCGCTTTTTTTTTTAGAATTGTCCCCTTATGAAGAGAAGCGAAGACATTGCTTCTATTTTTTATAATCGAGACAATCATATTTGATATCTCTTAAAAAGCGCCGGCTTAAAAAGTTTGACAAATAGCATTGTATGTTTTTATTCTCTTTCATGCCTCATTTTAAATTATCAGCATGGTGTTAAACTATTTATATTGTAATATGTAGAAGCTTCCAACTTAGTCTTTAAATTTAAGACTTATTATATTATTTAGTGCATGTATACTATTATTTAGAGCAGGTATACCGAATTATATGCTGCAAATTTTGTTATCTTTTACCGAATTGGTAAACGATTTTACCGAATTGTATATGAAAATATTTGTGCAGTATATCTTTAGGTAAAATCCTAGATCCGCCACCGTGTCCCTGGTTAGCAATCCAGGCGGCCACTTCGCCCCTAATTATTTGGCAGCTCACGACGGTTTGGTTATTTAAAGTAATCAAACTTATTTAAGCCTAAGCAAGAGAACAGGTAGGTAGACACCTTGCCAAAGTCGTGCTAACGACCACTTTAAACAATAAGCGAGAATAAGAGTAAAAAGAAATGTGCTATGTGCTGCAGGCTACCCCATCTGGGTCTGGGCTGTGAGCGTATTTTTTAATGATACGTGTTTTCATGTGTTCAACCCCATAATGTAAGACCATAAATCATCCTCATCATTTGTATAGTACTTATGTACATTGTGGTGATGATAAGCACAGCGCAACTGCACCACTGAACAGATTGTTCATGCCAACGTTATGTCACCATGTGTTGGTCCATCTGGATGATGCGCAATGACATTATTTTTAAAGGTGTCCCTCACTCCATTCAACGCTGCAAGCAAGTGTTCAAGAAAGAGTTTGCTCTAGTTAAGCTACGAGCAAAGCCTGCTTTTCGCCCAAGATTAGAATTATGGCCAGAAGCATTTGTGTAATCTTTCTTATTTTCTTTTTAACCTTTTTTGTTTCGTGTGATGTGAAGTCCGACAAGTAATTTTGTTATTTTCAAGTTTAATAAAAGTTTAGTAGGGGGTAAAACCCCTCCCGTTTCATAAAAAAACTCATGAGTCATGCTGTGATGCACTACTTAGAATAATCTCAGCCTGCCACAATGCTTACGCCTTTGACGCCTGATCATAATTCAACTACCAATAATGTCACTGCCCACAGCATGCAGTTATATGTAATCCAATTTTTCATTATTTTACTTCTAATCTCAGTGAAAAAAACTAAGAGAGAATCTATTTTAGTCTTTCTCAGCTCTATTTCACCAGCACCCACTACTACAAAATGGACTTGTTGTCCCGGGCGGTAACGGCCTTTAGTCTCGGTTACCGCGCCGGGACAACGATCCCGGGACTAAAGGTGGAACCTTCAGTTCCGGGTCATCGAGCTGGGACTAAAGAGGGACCTTTAGTCCCGGTTGGTGTTATCAACCGGGACTAAACCCTCCAGCCGAGCAAACGTGGCCGCACCCTTTAGTCCCGGTTGGTAACCCCAACCGGGACTAAAGGTGCCTTTTCTTTTTCTTTTTTTTGTTTAATTTGTTTTCAGTTCAGTTACACATATTTGTTTAATATATAATATGTTTTTATGTATGTATTCTACGCTGCTAGTATAAATACACGCACGCATATAATTACATCTAATTCTCATCTCGAGCATTATTATATTTCGAATAAAGTATGAAACTATATATATTATAGATATATATGTATATATACAACACGTTCATAATCTTGTTCTCGAAAATAACGATATCAATAAACATTTAATTTACATCATTAGTTCCTTAGGATCAAAGTAGAACTCGCCGTTGAAATTTAGCACTTTTTCTAGAAGATATCCTGCTATTGACTCTTGAACTGCTTTCAGATAGTATTTTTGCATGACCCTTCGTTTCAACCATTCAGTCTTGTATTTGAAATAAAAGAAAAAATATTAATACATATATATATATATATATATATATATATTCATTTAAAAATAAATAAAAAAATTGATATATACGTACTCTGAGGACATCTTCAGGAGTTCTTCTTACGTATGCAATGATAAATTCACAAACGTAGTATCCACACAAGTTATTATCTGGTTCGTGCCGCAAACATCACTGTACGAGAAGAAGATTATTCTCATCATCTCACACGTAAATTGAAGTACGATATAGTAATTAAACACGTGGGGAAATATATATAGTACAACTTACTGGTATTTCAACTACATTAAGTGGTGCCTTGCAATTCTTGCGGTGTTGCCGAATAAACTCTTTCCAAATCCTGTGCGACCAATAATGTACGATCGTTAATAAATTATGGCAAAATCTATTCAATAATAGTTGTGCGCGAGAGATCGAAATTACCCCTGGATAATGTCTATCATATCTTGGTATAGTGCTCGCTCTTTTCTCAATGAGTCCAAGATTACTAACTGACTTGAGTTTAACTCAATGACAATGAGTATCCAGTGAAACCTGCATTGGTTTATACACACACGTACATGCATATAAGTTGTATTGATATTACATAAAATGTGTAGACTACATTATTATTAACACTTACTCAAAGTTGTACGGGAAAAGTATTGTTGTCTTGTCGTGCTGCTTCACGAAGAACTTCATGATATTCGTCTGTGCTTCAGATACCCAGTGCTCCTTGACAATAATATCGGTTTTGAATACGATATAAGGATCAATGAAGCCAACACTGGTGTCTTGTATTCTTTGGAGCTCTGACATCTGGAATCTGTATATAATTATAAGTTACATGTGAGGATAATTATATACACGTACGCATGGAAGTGAGTTTATTAAATAAAAGTAAGAATCACTTACAAACAAAAGGAGCTAATGATTGATTTGTCCAGAGCGTCCAAGTGGTATAGTTGATGCAATTCTTCGAAACTAATATGTAAGATGTCATCGCCACGGAAGTAATGATGGTCTCTAAATCTGACAAAGATCCACTGCTCACCCCTGCCACACGCCTGCATGTACCACTTGTTGAGCAAGTACATTTGCGTATCCAATTCATTTAGAGCCGCAGGGTTGTACAGACTTTTGCCAAATTTATAAGTCTTCCAGGTATCAACTTCCAGGTTCTGGATTGGAGCTTTGCCCGTCACTTGATCCAAGGTTAAACCAGTTTGTTCAAAAAAAGCATTAAGGTCTTACCGACACTTCTCCAGAGTTGTCTAGTCGATAGACTTCTATGTTGGAACCATATTCATTAGCAACAACAAGATTTTGCATTGGTTGCTTCTGTTGTCCGAGCTGTGGGACATCCTTCCCTGATGCTCTTTTCCTTTTCTTATGTGCATCATGTGACTTCACGAGGGAGCGGTCATAGTCTGATAGTGGCGGAGGCTTACGAACTTCAAGCATCTTTTTCTTGTGAGCTTTGACCTTCTGCCTCAGCTGATCTCGTGGTATGTAAAAGTACGACTTCTCCTTAAGCTTCGCTTGTCTCTGCTTTTGGATATCTATAAAAAAATCTTTCACTTTTTTGTCTTCTTCAGCTGCTATTTGCTCATCAGTCTTTTTAGGAAGTATTTCTTGAGAAATAACTCTTTTTTTGGGGTCTTCTTTGCCGCCGGGACCTTAGACATCTTTGTAGTGCGTCGCTGTGGAGGGGGTGGGGGCGGTGTTGGAGACCGGCATGGAGGCAATGAGGCCGGTGTTGGAGTCCGGCATGGAGGCGTTGGAGATCGTTGTGGAGGCGGTGGGGCCGGTGTAGGAGTTGGAGATCGTTGTGGAGGCGATGGGGCCGGTGTAGGAGTTGGAGATCGCCGTGGGAATGAAGTCGTCTCACCCCCCGTGATGTTGTGATGAGATGGGGAATGAATGATTGGGCTTGGCTGGTGTCGATGTTTTACCACCGGCAACCCATCACGGGGTACCCGGGACGGTGATTTGTTCGGAGGGGTATCGGTGTTTTGCAGGAACTTGATGGTAAACGTAGGGAGACAACGATTTATACTGGTTCGGTGCGCCGGAAAGTCACGGCGCCCTACGTCCAGTTTGGTGTGGATAGTATATTGCGCCCTGCGCTATATGTTGTGTTGCGAGGTATGTCGGTTATGTCTATCGCTCGCGATCTAGGGACCCCTGCCCTCCTTTATATAGTCTAGGAGAGGCGGGAGTCCTAGTCGGTTACAAAGTAGAGATCCTAGTAGGATTATGTGTAACTAGTTCTAGTAGGATTACATATAGGGAATCCTAGTTGGACTAGGTCTTCTTCTCTCTTCTCCGTGGGAAACCCCATGGGTCCCGTATCGACAAGCCCCCGAGCATCTCATGGATGAGCTTCGGAAGCCTTCTTGTTCTTCTTGGTCTTCGTTGAGTTGTTGTAAATCCGTTCAAGGTTCTTCTTGAAGTGAAACCTTGAGATGGTCTTCTTTGTCTTTTCTTCGGCTGATGTGCACTTTTGGATAAAAGTGCACTCAGTGAGTGTAGCCCCCGAGCCTCTTGCTTGTTGGGACAAGAAACCAGAGGGTCCCTTTAGTCTTCTTGGTTGCTCCGAGTTCTTTTTCAGTGGGTGCAATTTTTTGTAAAAATTGCACTCACTGAGTGTAGCCCCCGAGCCTCTTGCTTTTGCTTGCAAAAGTTGGAGGGTCCAGATTCTTGTCTTCAAAAAATTTTTGGGGTTATGTATCCCGCAGCCCCCGAGCCTTCTCCGAGTACTTTTCTTTAGAATAGAAATCGGATGAAGGGTCTTGATGTGTTGTCTTTGTTGTAGTCTTGAGTACTTGTATTCTTGGTCTTTCATCCTTGAATTCGAGCCCCCGAGCGTAGTTGAAGCGAATGCCGAGCCCCCGAGCTTAGTGTTTGACTAAGCCGTGATGCTCTTCCGAGTTGTTTTTATTCATCCAGGTCATTTCTAGACTTCTCTGGTTCTTGATGTACCTCTTCCAGGTTGTTTGCACTTCGTCCAGGTTCTTTCTGAACTTGTATGTACCTTATCCGGGTTGTTTTCTGATTTGACTAAGTCGTGATGCTCTTCCGAGTTGTTTTTATTCATCCAGGTCATTTTCTAGACTTCTCTGGTTCTTGATGTACCTCTTCCAGGTTGTTTGCACTTCGTCCGGGTTCTTTCTGAACTTGTATGTTCCTTATCCGGGTTGTTTTCTGATCAATCCGGGTTCTTCTTGAATTTGTCTTGGTACTTGCAGCACCTCTTCGGGGTTGTTTTTTGATCGAACTAGGTTGTTTCTGGACTTGTCTGAGTAAAATAGCTCTCAAGAGCGTGTTTTTCCCGATCTCATGGTATAGATGTAGCTCCCTTGGTTTGTGGCCGCGTTGTTGATCGCCGCAGCCGAGTTGCTGGGTATTTCGGACGAGTAGTTGGATACCACGTCCGAGCAGTTGGTTGTAGACACGTCGAGCATCCGGAATTCATCACCGACTAGTTTGTTGGTTCTGAGTAGTAGTCGAGGTAGTCATTGAGCATCGCGGTGGAGTCGGCGGGTTGTTGTAGTGGTAGCCAGAATCCGTCGTCGTCGTGGAGTACTCGGAGGGTGTTGCGCTATTACCGGGTTGTCGTAGTGGCCTGCTTGCTTCTAGTCGGATGGCTTGCTTGTTGGCCAGCTAGAACAGCTTGTCGACATGAATGTACGTATCATGCACGAGCCTTGATATGTACGTGCGTGCACATACATAAATAGTGCACAGACGTCTTGGCCTTGCCTGCTTCTTTGGTCGTTCGTCTTGCTTCATGGTCAGTCCTCCGTATCCGAGTTGATCTTGATTTTGTACCGTTCATGCTGAGGTCTTCGTATCCGAGTTCATCTTAACTTTTTGCGTTCGTGCAGACTCGGTGTACTTTTGTCTAGCCTGCAGCTTTGGGTTTTCTTGTGTGCCTTCCTCTTTTTGACTTGGCTTCCGTACCCGAGTCGTTATGTAGATCGTGTGTTCTTCTTGCTTAAATCGTATCCGAGTACTCGGACTCCTCGGCCGAGTAGTCAGTCTTGGCTTGCTTGTTATCTGTCTTGATGCACGGTTGGACGTCTTGTGTGTTCAAAGTAGTCGGACATTCGAACGGACAGGTTGCTATCTTTGGTCTCGGACGGCTTGCTGCTCGTGGCTTGGTTCTGATTTGGCTTTGATATTTCGGAGTTGTAGATGTGATGACAGCTTGTATATGACTTGACGTGTGCTTGCACCTTGTTGGATCGTTCGTGTCCCATCATGATTTATGTGTCCAGTAAATTGATGGCTTCCTCATTTGCATGCATGCAGATCCGTATGTGCATGTGTATTTAGTGTATATATGCATATATCTTAATCTTTTGCTCGCTATTGCTTCCCGGACGTCATATGTGCATGTCGTGGTTGTACTCTGCCCTGTAAACAACTCTGTGCGTTATCCTGATGAAATCCCTCGATTTGTCGAGTACTTTTCTTTTCTTCCTCTTTTGTGATCCGTCGAGTGCTTTGTCCGCGCTATGACTTGTTAGATGTAGATCTTTGTGTTGACAATCTTTCGCCTGCGCAATGTAAAACGACTCGGCATAGAATGTTGCCTTGACAAACTTCGGCATCCAAGTGCTTTCTTTGAGTGGCGCTTGTGCTTTTCTGAGGAAAAAGTATTCCTATCTGGATGTAGCCCCCGAGCCTCTTGCTTTTCGGAACGATTCGGTCGACTAGTTTTAGGTGTTAGCTTTTAGCTACCCTCATCGGCGGGGTTAAGCGTCTTTTCAGCTATTTTGCTCTCGGCAGGGATGCTCAGGCATGTTTTCAGCCATTTTGCTTTTTGTTTCGGGTGTTAGCTTTTAGCTACCCTCATCGGCGGGCTCAAGCGTCTTTTCAGCTATTTTGCTCTCGGCCGGGATGCTCAGGTATGTTTTCAGCCATTTTGCTTTTTGTTTCGGGTGTTAGCTTTTAGCTACCCTCATCGGTGGGCTCAAGCGTCTTTTCAGCTATTTTGCTCTCGGCCGGGATGCTCAGGCATGTTTTCAGCCATTTTGCTTTTTGTTTCGGGTGTTAGCTTTTAGCTACCCTCATCGGCGGGCTCAAGCGTCTTTTCAGCTATTTTGCTCTCGGCCGGGATGCTCAGGCATGTTTTCAGCCATTTTGCTTTTTGTTTCGGGTGTTAGCTTTTAGCTACCCTCATCGGCGGGCTCAAGCGTCTTTTCAGCTATTTTGCTCTCGGCCAGGATGCTCAGGCATGTTTTTAGCCATTTTGCTTTTTGTTTCGGGTGTTAGCTTTTAGCTACCCTCATGGGTCGACAACTTGCTTGATGTAGTCGAACAGCATGATGAAGTCGTCGGACAGCTCGTCCGAGTTGTTTGCTGATGAGTTTAACCAGACGAGTGACTGTCATGTCGAGTACTCGAAACAACTCGGAACGTGTTGCCGGATTCCCAGAATTTGGTTGCTTGCTCGTGACTTGTCGGCTTGCTGTAGGTGGTCTTCTCTTTATTGACCGTGTAGCTTGTATTTCTTGACCTTCTCTCGTATGAGCATGTCGTATGTATAAATCAATGCACAAACACCTTTGGCTTTGCTTGCTTGCTTCCTTTGTTAGCTTCTTGCATGTCTGTGATGTATTCGTATACGAAGTTGTAGCAGTACAATTTGTTTCTGGATCAGAGTCATCGGACGGATCGCTCGCTTCAGGCTTGGACTACTTCCGCGCTTGATGTAGTCGAGTTCTTTTGGTACGACGTCGTAACCTGATATTCCTCTGTTCTGCACTGATTCGGTACTTGTCTTGGATAGAATTGGCTCTGGACTTGTACGAACTTCTGTTGCTTGTTCGAGTAGGAGTAGGACTTGTTTCTGGGTTGGACTTGAATCCGCGTGAAGATGAGCTGTATATGTGCATGTCGTATGGATGGTGACGTGTGATGTAATTCCTTTGGTAGAATACTTGCTTGCTGTGTGGTGCTTCCTTGCTTGCATGCTTCCTTCCTTCTCTTGCTCGTGGCTTCAAAGCAATTTGAAACGTATACGTATACGCAGTTGTATACGGTCTTGGACTCTTGGTGGTCGTATCCGAGTGCGGCTCAAAAACTATTTCCATAATTGACGCTTGCTAATCCCTTTTGGTTTGTACGGTGACTTGGTTGACTTTTGCAGGAAATCTTTGTTTCTGCGTGTTGCAAGCTTGCTGTTCGTAGCCTTACAGTGCTTGCGTTCCTTGATAGGTTCCCGTGCGGGTGCCACATCTATCTGTGGTCGTTGAGGCCGAGAACCCTGCATCTGGTGTTGATCGGAGTAGGACCGGTCGACTTTCTTCTTCGAACGATGGTGATGATGAGTGTGAACACGGCGAGTTGTTGATAAGATCGACTAGAGCTGCGGCGAGTTGTCGACGGGAGCCGACGAAAGTCGCGGCATGTCTTGATCTTAAGGTCCACCGAGCTCTCGAACGCAAAGCGCCTAAGCTTAATTTCGGTCGACTAGTTTTAGGTGTTAGCTTTTAGCTACCCTCATCGGCGGGCTCAAGCGTCTTTTCAGCTATTTTGCTCTCGGCCGGGATGCTCAGGCATGTTTTCAGCCATTTTGCTTTTTGTTTCGGGTGTTAGCTTTTAGCTACCCTCATCGGCGGGCTCAAGCGTCTTTTCAGCTATTTTGCTCTCGGCCGGGATGCTCAAGCATGTTTTCAGCCATTTTGCTTTTTGTTTCGGGTGTTAGCTTTTAGCTACCCTCATCGGCGAGCTCAAGCGTCTTTTCAGCTATTTTGCTCTCGGCCGGGATGCTCAGGCATGTTTTCAGTCATTTTGCTTTTTGTTTCGGGTGTTAGCTTTTAGCTACCCTCATCGGCGGGCTCAAGCGTCTTTTCAGCTATTTTGCTCTCGGCCGGGATGCTCAGGCATGTTTTCAGTCATTTTGCTTTTTGTTTTGGGTGTTAGCTTTTAGCTACCCTCATCGGCGGGCTCAAGCGTCTTTTTAGCTATTTTGCTCTCGGCCGGGATGCTCAGGCATGTTTTCAGCCATTTTGCTTTTTGTTTCGGGTGTTAGCTTTTAGCTACCCTCATCGATGGGCTCAAGCGTCTTTTCAGCTATTTTGCTCTCGGCCGGGATGCTCAGGCATGTTTTCAGCCATTTTGCTTTTTGTTTCGGGTGTTAGCTTTTAGCTACCCTCATCGGCGGGCTCAAGCGTCTTTTCAGCTATTTTGCTCTCGGCCGGGATGCTCAGGCATGTTTTCAGCCATTTTGCTTTTTGTTTCGGGTGTTAGCTTTTAGCTACCCTCATCGGCGGGCTCAAGCGTCTTTTCAGCTATTTTGCTCTCGGCCGGGATGCTCAGGCATGTTTTTAGCCATTTTGCTTTTTGTTTCGGGTGTTAGCTTTTAGCTACCCTCATGGGTCGACAACTTGCTTGATGTAGTCGAACAGCATGATGAAGTCGTCGGACAGCTCGTCCGAGTTGTTTGCTGATGAGTTTAACCAGACGAGTGACTGTCATGTCGAGTACTCGAAACAACTCGGAACGTGTTGCCGGGTTCCCAGAATTTGGTTGCTTGCTCGTGACTTGTCGGCTTGCTGTAGGTGGTCTTCTCTTTATTGACCGTGTAGCTTGTATTTCTTGACCTTCTCTCGTATGAGCATGTCGTATGTATAAATCAATGCACAAACACCTTTGGCTTTGCTTGCTTGCTTCCTTTGTTAGCTTCTTGCATGTCTGTGATGTATTCGTATACGAAGTTGTAGCAGTACAATTTGTTTCTGGATCAGAGTCATCGGACGGATCGCTCGCTTCAGGCTTGGACTACTTCCGCGCTTGATGTAGTCGAGTTCTTTTGGTACGACGTCGTAACCTGATATTCCTCTGTTCTGCACTGATTCGGTACTTGTCTTGGATAGAATTGGCTCTGGACTTGTACGAACTTCTGTTGCTTGTTCGAGTAGGAGTAGGACTTGTTTCTGGGTTGGACTTGAATCCGCGTGAAGATGAGCTGTATATGTGCATGTCGTATGGATGGTGACGTGTGATGTAATTCCTTTGGTAGAATACTTGCTTGCTGTGTGGTGCTTCCTTGCTTGCATGCTTCCTTCCTTCTCTTGCTCGTGGCTTCAAAGCAATTTGAAACGTATACGTATACGCAGTTGTATACGGTCTTGGACTCTTGGTGGTCGTATCCGAGTGCGGCTCAAAAACTATTTCCATAATTGACGCTTGCTAATCCCTTTTGGTTTGTACGGTGACTTGGTTGACTTTTGCAGGAAATCCTTGTTTCTGCGTGTTGCAAGCTTGCTGTTCGTAGCCTTACAGTGCTTACGTTCCTTGACAGGTTCCCGTGCGGGTGCCACATCTATCTGTGGTCGTTGAGGCCGAGAACCCTGCATCTGGTGTTGATTGGAGTAGGACCGGTCGACTTTTTTCTTCGAACGATGGTGATGATGAGTGTGAACACGGCGAGTTGTTGACAAGATCGACTAGAGCTACGGCGAGTTGTCAACGGGAGCCGATGAAAGTCGCGGCATGTCTTGATCTTAAGGTCCACCGAGCGCTCGAACACAAAGCACCGAGAACCCCTACCTGGCGCGCCAGCTATCGATGTTTTACCACCGGCAACCCGTCACGGGGTACCCAGGACGGTGATTTGTTCGGAGGGGTATTGGCATTTTGCAGGAACTCGATGGTAAATGCAGGGAGACAACGATTTATACTGGTTCGGCGCGCTAGAAAGTCACGGCGCCCTATGTCCAGTCTGGTGTGGATAGTATATTGCGCCCTGCGCTATATGTTGTGTTGCGAGGTATGTCGGTTATGTCTGTTGCTCGCAATCTAAGGACCCCTGCCCTCCTTTATATAGTCTAGGAGAGGCGGGAGTCCTAGTCGGTTACAAAGTAGAGATCCTAGTAGGATTATGTGTAACTAGTTCTAGTAGGATTATATGTAGGGAATCCTAGTTGGACTAGGTCTTCTTCTCTCTTCTCCGTGGGAAACCCCATGGGTCCCGTATCGACAGCTGGGGGGAGACCTTGCTACAAAAACAAGTTGTGGGTCAATTATTTTTGAAGCCAATATAAAATTAATGAAAAAATAATATTTCATTCACTTTCATTCGTACCTAGGGTGAGGTAGGGGAAGCGGTGGCGCCCCAGGAATGATGATGAAGCATTTGCGCCATTGAATAAATGTCTTCTCTGCTTCTCCTAGTGTCTTCTCCCCATCATTGCCTTCAATATCAAGAGGAACATTGCTGTAACCTTTGAGCACTCTATCGACTGAGACGCTAGCATATCCAGGTTGAATAACTGACCCATGGATTCATGGTGTCTTTGTTCGGTCTATTGGAGATACAACCCTG
>NC_089584.1:87082712-87107042 GCF_019320115.1 Miscanthus floridulus | reverse complement strand
CTAATTACAAGAGCAACTACACAAGCTTAATATGTATAAAAGTAATTGCAAGCTTGTGTAATGGGGATGCAAACCAACGGGAAGAACAAGGTTGACACGATGATTTTTCTCCCGAGGTTCACGTGTTTGCCAACACGCTAGTCCCCGTTGTGTCGACCACTCACTTGGTGGTTCGGCGGCTAATTAGCATCACCCGCTAAGCCCGCACGTCGGGTGCCGCAAGAACCTACCCCTTGAGTGAGGGTAGCTCAATGACACGTTTTACTAGAGTTGCTCTTCGCGGCTCCTGCGGGGCGAGCACAATGCCCCTCACAAGCACTTCTCCGAAGCGCCGCACAAGCTTCTTGCGTGCTTCGACGGAGACCACCACCAAGCCGTCTAGGAGGTGGCAACCTCCAAGAGTAACAAGCACCACCGGCTTGTAACTCGATCACCTAGTGCCACTCGATGCAATCTCACAATGCAATCGCACTAGAATCGCTCACTCACACAATCGAATGATCACTATCAAGTATATGTGTGATGGAGGGCTCCTAAGCACTCTCAAGCATGGACACAAAGTCCCCAAGGTGCTCAGCACCAGCCATGGCCGAGGGCCACTTCTATTTATAGCCCCAAGGGCTAAACTAGCCGTTACCCCTTCACTGGGCAACGGTCGAGCCGACTGGACGCTCCGGTCGTGTTGACCGGACGCTGAACCCCAGCGTCCGGTCGCTCGCAGACGACCACGTGTCCCGATTCCAACGGTCACTTGACCTGACCGGACGCTCCAGCTTCAACTGACCAGACGCTGGACCCTCAGCGTCCGGTCATTTCCAGTAAGCTCCTGAGCATGACCGGACACGTCCGGTCGAACACGATCGGACGCAGTCAGCGTCCGGTCACACTCCAGCTTCTGCATCATCATACATCAGCCTGACCGGACGTAGCTAGCCAGCGTCCGGTGCATGCAGATCCAGCGTCCGGTCAGTTGACCGACGCCAGCATCTTCGCGACCAACTCGTTTTCACTTCTAACTTCTTCACCCTTGCTCCAATGTGCTAACCATAAGAATTTGCATCCGGCGCAATAGAAAATAGGCATTCCATTTTCCCGAAAGCGCCGAATACCCAAACCCATCTCAACCCTGCAAACACCACCTCCTTTGTAAATGTGCCAACACCACCAAGTGTACACCACTATGTGTATGTGTGTTAGTATTTTCACAATCATTTCCCAAAGGATGTTAGCCACTCAACTTGCCACGCCACTCGATCCTAGCGACAATGCAAAGTTAGATCACTCGAGTGGCACTAGATGACCGATATGCAAACAAGTTTGCCCCTCTTGATAGTACGGCCATCTATCCTAAACCCGGTCATAAACTTCTCTACACACCTATGACCGGTGAAATGAAATGCCCTAGGTTATACCTTTGCCTTGCGCATTCCATTCCATCTCCTTCAATGTCGATGCAACACATGCACCAACACGATCAACAATGATATGATCCACTTCATATCATCACATGATCATATTGGTTCATCGATCTTGACTCTACTTGCTCTTCACCATTGCCATCGTCCATTGGCGCCAAGTCTTGCTCAAGCTTCACCGCCACGCGGTCCATCACTCCAAAGCCTTTGACTTGCCCTTCACGCTTGCAACCGGTCCATCAAGCCAAGTCTTGTCTTGATCTTCTCCACCTTGATCACATGACTCAATGTCATGTCTCATGTGCATTTAAGCTCCTTCATCATCACATGTGTGAGCTTTGCAACATCTCCAAGCCATTTTCACCTTCATGGCATATGTTGCTCACACACATGTACCTGTGGACTAATCACCTATGTATCTCACATAAACACAATTAGTCCACCTAGGTTGTCACTCAATTACCAAAACCAAACAAGGACCTTTCACGGTCCTTAACCGACACAGACAGAGAAAAAGTGTAACCAAGCTATTCTCTGTTGGCCGCAGGACACAACCTCTTACACCCACCAATACCCAAACCATATCCCTATCCAGTCTCTATTTTCCTTTCCACCATTTTATCATGAGTGATCATAATTTTCACCTATTATGAGTAATGACAGGTTACTCACACTACCGATACCCTAAGCATAGCAGCTACTCGATCTATACTAGTAGGACTCATAGGTAGGTATATCTATACATTTAGTTTTCAGAAAATGCCTGTAACGTAAATGCACATCATATATATATATATATTCAATGATCATTGAAAAAATAGGGGTTATGTACCGGGGCTTACCTTGGGCAGGCGGTGTGTCAACAAAGTCAGCAACGGACAGCTCTGGGGCTCCCTCCTGTACGAGAATCTCCTCCTCGTACTCCTCAATGATCTCCTCAAACTCCTGTTCACCCATAGGAATGAACTCTACTAATTCGTTATCTACATGCATGAAATGATGAAGCAACACTTAGTAATACGGCAACAACAACTCTTAAAATAAAAATACATCTGTCAAGCTACTAAACTAGCTCTACCGATTAAGACGCTACGTTACTTATCATTCCCACTAAACAGGTATGAGACATTTCATGTATTAACTTAGCAACTAAAGGAAGAATCCCTATTCTTAATATCAATTTACTCTATATATGATAAAACAAGGAGTATTAGCTACCCTATATATCAATCTACTCAAGGGCTACAAAAATTATAGTGAGCATATAATAATCTAATGAAACTACTATAAAATTTTCATGACTAAAGCTATCACCAATTTACCACAAAAATTCCAACAAATATTAAGCTAAGTAATACTAAGCTTCCCTAAATGAATTAATCAATCTATCATTATCATAGATAACTATAAACTAAACTACACCAACAGATAGATAGCATTTTTGTGAACCTAACAAATTGTGTTTCACTATTTTTGGATATCTACAATATTTACTACCATTTTTCCAAAGATCAGCTTAGAACATAAAATATCAAACATTTCTAATTTCCTGGAACAAAGAAAAAGGCCAATGGCCCCAAGCGGCCCAGCCAGAGCACGACCCACGCGCGCGGACGCGGCCCACGCAGCTCGGCCCACGCACGACAGTGGCCCACGGAGGGGAGACCCGCGTGCACCGACACTTATGCAAAAGAGCCCTCGGCTTTTAACTAAATGGACCCGCAGTCCTTTCTACTATTTCACTCTCTCTCTGACGCTCTCACTTAACCCTCTGACTTACTTCAAAATCCTGTTTCAAAGTCCCTAGCCGGATCTTATTAGAGGCCGCAACATCTCCGTCCAAACGCCGACGAGCACGGACCTCCTTGGCAGCAACCATCACCACCGTGACACTCTTCATCACAAGCGCAGTCGATAGAGGTATAAAACACCATGATTGGTGCCGCATAGAGGCGTGGCCATGCACCACGGCGGGGATTGGCCATAGTGACACCGATGCCAGCGAAAATGTCTAGCCTGCTGCTGCCATCACTACCTAGCCTCCATGCCTAGAGTACTGATAACATTCTAGAGGTCATAGATATACCAGTTCTACTCCCAAACGAGCCGGCCATGGACACAACATCTACACCGCATTTGCCGGTGGTGGCCACGCGCTTCGGTGAGCCTAGGCCTTAACCGATTCACCCATCTACACTAGGAGCAGGAGGGCCTCACCAGAGACATGTAGGATGGCCTCGACAAAGTCATGAGGCTCGGCAAGGTGATTGGCCACGTGCGCGGGGTTGCTCTAGTTCACGGCAAGCACATCGATGGCGTCCACGGTGACTCGCTGCACCCTTGGTGATACTGTTTCACAGGAGGGGCAACCAAGTCAAGGAGACACGAAAGCACTGCTCAATTGAGACAAAGGAGCAAGGAATGATGCCCTGGCCGAGCACCCACCCCGACAGCCATGGTGGACCACCACGAGGGAAAAGCTTCGCAGTACCTCACTAAAGGATGAAGGCTCATCGGGTCAACTCCAATCATGAGCTAACCACCAGAGCTAGTTGGGTTCACGGTTAATTGGATGGAGGTGATTAGATTACGATGAATTTCGAAGGAGGGGGTAGTTGGCGCCAATGGGGATACCTTCGGCTTTAAGCCTGGCCGATGGCCATGACGGGCCAAGAGAGGGAGGGAGAGGCAAGTCCAGCTGGCTAGAGGAGTAAATGAGGAGCCAGGGGAGCGGGTCATCAGGCGATGGCGACTCCTCCCTACCGGACGTAGGGATGGATAGGGGAGAGTCGGTCAGAGCTCGGCTTGTCCTACCCAGGCGGGACATGGACAATGGCAGTGAGACATGGACAGCAGCTTCAACGCCATAAATGGAGAAATGATGGCATGATGGTGAGGGGGGGGCAGCCCCACGTGCGGCAAGGAGACGGTGCGGATAGGGCCATGTGCCGGCCACAGCAGGCCAAGTGCGGACACACGCACACAGTCCCGCACAGGCGAACCCAAGGGTGGCAGAGCTGCACAGCGTGACAGTGGTGGTAGCGTCCAGCAGCATGGCAGTGGTGAATTTTTTTAATTTGAACCCATTTTTGAATATAATTTTAAATCTAACACTATCAGTTTTTTAAAAAAATTAACACTTTTGGCCGTGCCTATTGCCATGGCGTGGCCAAATGCCTATGCCGCGCCATGCATGGCGGCACGGCAGACGCGTTACATGGCGGCGACCATCACCGTTGGCCGCTGACGTGGCAAGGCTCTACCGCGCCACTGATCTTGGCGCGGCAGTGCCGCGCCCTGATCCATGGCACGGCAGAGCATGTTATAAACACCACCGCTACCTCCTGCCTGAGCAGTCGGCGTTCCACGAGAAACACAGCAGTGCCGTCGCACCCACCTTTGCCCGTGCCTGCCTGTGGCCAAGGACGCCATCCACCGTGGCCACGTCCGCCCATGCCAGCTATCCTGCCCGTGCCAACAAGCCAGTCGAGGCAGTAAGCGAGCCGCGCCTGCCAGGCTGCCCAGTGCAGCCACCGCGCCCGCATGTAGGCACGCCTCCCCCTCTGGCCAGAACCTCCAGTCACGCAGGGCGGCTGCCCGCCTAGGTGCTACAGCGAGGTACTCCACTAATATAGTTTGCATAGTTAATAAAGTTAGTAAAATTTTCAAAGTATAGCTAATATAGTTAGTAAAGTTAGTTAGTTTAGTTAGTATACGTAATATAATAAGTTAGTATAGGTAGTAAAGTAAGGTAGTTTAGTTAGTACAGTTATTTACTCTAGTTGTACATTGGATTTAGTCTAATAAGTTGTTGTAGTTAGCCTTGTATAGATGTTAATATTTGATTAGTTAGTATAGTTATAGTTAGAAAATGTAATAATGTTAGTATGGACATTATGTACGATGATTTTGATGACTTCATGAAGTTTCTTGAAATGCTTTTGCAGATGGATTGTTGTGTTAGAGTTTTGTTCGGAGGAAGTGTTAGGAGAGAAGATGGTATGTTTGAGGATATGGAAGAAGAATTGGAATGGTTTGATGAACCTCCTAGCTTCAACGACCTTTGTGTCCGTTTGAATACAAAGTTTGGGGTGATTTCACACTCAAGGGGAGGTTTGATACTGGGAAGACTAGGGTACACTATGTCCTCATGCCCTTGCGTGACCCTGCTCACTGGTCCCGCTACACTAGGGTTCTCCAAGGTTCCAATGTGCCCATGGCTGAGGTGGTGGTGGAGAATGGGTACAGGATGCATGGTGTGTAGGACGGCCCGTCCATTGATGGTTTTGGAGGCAATGAACAAGAATTAGGTGTCTAAGGGGAAGCAACTCAGGATAACATGGATTTGGACGGTCAGTTGATGCAGGAGCAGTTTCATTCAACTGCAGTAGGCTGTATAAGCAATGACTTCGATGTGAATGAGTTCAAACAGGAAGAGGAGGAGCAGGAGGAGGAGGACAAGATTGGTGATGTAGTTAGTAGTGATTCAGACGATTCTAATGATGACTAAGGAGGTACAGATGCTGTGGCAACACTGGCTGATGCCTTGCCAGTACCGGTTCATACTATGCCATTACCAGTACAAACCGAGGTTTTACATGATGTCCATGTTCAGGGTAGACTAGTCATAGATTTGGCTACAGATGATAACCCCTATGATTCATGGGCCAGAATTAGCGAAGCGCAGCAGTATGTTCCACCACCACCTTACACAGCGACTGAGCTTAAGCAACTAAGGTCCAAGAACGTACCTTTCAGGGGCGTTCCGAACTATAGGAATGTCAGCATGATGGATATGATAGTTTGTGATACCGGTCTCTAGCTGTGTAGGAATTCATTGTATAACCATGAGAAAGAACCCCTTAGGAAGGGGATGATATTCAACACAATGTCAGAGATGAAACTCTTCCTCCAGGACTATGCTGTGTACCACCATAGACCGTACACCGTAACTCATTCAGACCAGGAGTTGAGGTACCACTTGATATGCAAAAATGGTTGTCTATGGAGGTTAAATGCATGAAGGAGACAGAGTGATGGCAAGTGGAGGATAACTAACGTTGTTGAACCCCACACTTGCCTAGATAATAGGGGGAAGGAAAATCATCAGTAGCTCACTGCATGTTACCTTGCCCATCGTATATTGGGCCTCGTTGATGACAATAACGACATCTCGGTGTCTTCTTTACAACAATCCATATCTAGATTCGTTAGGTACGATGTGTCATATGGAAAGGCTTGGCGTGCTAAGCAAATTTCTCTCGCAATTTGATGGGGTACTTGGGAGGAAGCATACAACAGGGTGCCCCGCATCTTATGTGCAATGCATTATTACAACCCTGGCTTGAAATGGTTTGTGGACACCGGAGGGATGTTTTTTCGGGACCCATTGAGGCATGTCCTCTATCGTGTGTTCTGGTCGTTCGCGTAAACAGAACATGCATTCTAGTTTTGTCGGCCAATCGTACTTGTTGATGGTACTTTTCTGACAGGAAAGTACAGGGGCACCTTGATGATGACTGCTGCTGTTGATCCTAAGGACCAGATAGTACCCGTGGCTTTTGCTTTGGCAGAGGGAGAGAACAATGAATCATGGTCTTGGTTCAAGCGGCTACTATGTGTCCAAGTGCTTGGTCCAAGTCGCACTATATGTTTGATCTCCGACCGTCATGCAGGGCTTCTTAATGTTGTAGGTGAGCAAATAGATGGGTTCCTGCCTCTAGTACATAGATGGTGCATGAGACACTTTGCCACAAATTTCTGGTGGTATCAGCGGAAGAAGGAGGTATGTGACAAAGTAAAGGCTCTATGTTGTGTACGTACAGAGCATGAGTTCAAGGAGACAAAGAGAGAAGTAGACAAGATGGTAAATGCAGCGGGAAAGGCCTGGTTAGAGGCGCAGATGGAACAGAAGGCTCAGTGGGCGTTAGCATATGACGAGGGGGGTTTCAGGTATGGCATCATGACTACTAACTCCTTGGAGTTCTTCAACCGTGTATTCAGTGGAGTTCGATCGTTACCTGTGTCTAAAATTGTTGAGTTCTCCTTTCATAAGTGCAACGAATATTTTGTGAAGAGGTGGGAACTTGCACAGAGGAATATAGCTGAGCAGGGGCATTTTGGAAAGACTAGAGCTGAACATTTGAAGGAGGCCGAGGAATTGGCCAAGCAGCACACTGCCGAGCCGTATGGACCCCACTGCCATATCATTAGTGTACGGGGCAAGGGTGGCACAAGCTTGGGTGGCGAACGTTATGGTGGATGAAACTACCGAGTTGATCTTGAGAAGGTAGAGTGTAGTTCCAACGTCCCTCAGATCATGCATGCCCTTGCTCTCATATGATCACAGCCTATAGGGTTCATAGGTACAACTATGAGGATCTACCATATATGTCAACCTTGTATCTCCATTAGAACACTGTTAGTATTTGGGAGATGAGCTTCGAGCCATACCTAGACCCAACACAGTGGCCACCTTATAATGGTTATGACTACGTGCCGCATCCGGATCTAATGAAGGTAGGGAAGGGTAGAAGGAAGAAGAAGCGACTGAAGGGGGACATGGATGCTATGAGAGGGTACGGTGAAGACATGTATGACGGGGGAGACTTCAACGAGACCCGTGGCTAGAATCTTTGCTCCATTTGCAAGCAATCTGGCCACAAGGCTAGCCGACATAGAAGACAACAGGTGATTTTATATTGTGTTCGTATTACATAACAAGTAGTTCAAATTGTGCTATGGTACATAATGTTTATCTGAAAAATATTAATTTGAATACTCTAACCCTTTGTGTATCATTTTGTAACAAGATGGCCCCTCCCACGCCGCACCAGTTGTACCCCCATCTTGATGTGGAGTACGACGACCCCCTTCTTCTACTGGACGACGAGGTTTCCAAGAGGCGTTCAAGGGATCCTTACATTCATGGGACTTAGTTCATTACATCGAACTTATGTCGAACGAATATTATCGTTGAAAACTTATACTCATAAACAAATGAAAATATTATGTGCCAACTCATCGTCCATTTATTAGCTTAATGTTCGTTTTGTATAGCACTTGTAGTTTAGCACAACACCGACAACAACTAAATTGTTGCTGGCTGGCCGTTGGCTGACCGCCTCACTAATGCGCCATGTGCGATGGCGCGTCACTGACGCGCCATGTACTATGGCGTGGCACAGACCATCGTGGCCTATGGCGTGGTAGAACCATCCTATGTGGCAACTGAACCCAGGCTATGGCGCAGCAAATGATTATGTTCGTTTTATAAATTTTGAATGCATGATACAAATAGTTGTGATCACTTAAGATCGATCACTTAAGATATAATAAAAAACTCTCAGTCAGAAACATATTAAGTCAGCAACTCATCATTCGAGTACCAATCCTCAACCACAACCCTGTTGCTATGGCTAGGGTCACCTGCATTGCGATGATCTGCCTTTCGCCTATAGTAAGCGGCCTCCGCTTCATCTGCGGCCTCTACGGCCTGAGTGAAGAACATGTCGTCATCCTCCTCCGCCTGCAAGCCCGCCTCTGCTAGAGCGATGAGCTCGCTCAGTCTAGAAGTGTCATCCTCAGCCTCCTCCACCGGCAAGCCCACCTCTGCTAGAGCGATGAGCTCGCTCAGTCTGGCAGTGTCGTCCTCAGCCTCCTTCGCCGGCAAGCCCGCCTCTGCTAGAGCGATGAGCTTGCTTAGTCTAGCAGTGTTATCCTCAGCCTCCTCCGCTGGCAAGCCCGCCTCTGCTAGAGCGATGAGCTCGCTCAGTCTTGCAGTGTCATCCTCCTCCTCATCCCCCTCATCAGACACCATAATCGGTGATTCAACGGTGTGACCAGCTCGCTTTCTGTGCTCATCTAGCTTCTTTTGTTTTGCTTTTGGAGGTTCTTTGGGCCATTTGTTCTTAGGACCATACAACCACTCCTTAAAATGACACTTTGCCATTGAATACACCTAAATAATGTGACATTAGTACATGACACATATACCTCAACTTTTGAATAAATACACTTTGCACTTACTTCATGCTTGTTTGGACACACAAACTCCAACGTATTGTTAGGGTTTATCATGGCTCGGTCTCTGCAATGGCACAGAGGTGGTTCCTCGAGTTGTCTAACTGCAGCTAAGTGCTTCTCCTTAGCTGTCATTGGAGGGGGTTAGGGGGAGGTGGAACCCACCACTCGAAGTGCTCTCGTGGATGTCGCCCTCTTCACCAATCGTCGAAAAGGAGGTACCTGGGGTCAAACTTGTCTGCACCGTCGATCCACTGAAAGAAAAAACACCTCTCATGGTCCTACACAACAAAAATTCAACAAAATATTAGTAACCTAGTAATACTATTGATGCAAAAAGTGGATCTGCAAACACAAAGGGCTAATACCTGAATCGATATCCAAGGCATGCCAGTCGATTTGACCTGTTAATCGACAAGGATGAAGATACGAGCACTTTGGTCCTGACAACAGCGATACGCCCGGAAGTCATGGCCAAGAGGTACTCACGCGGAACTCAAGGATCGCCAAAGGTCGCACTGAAGCGATGCAGCTCGCTGAATCAATGAGAACTCGTAAAGAGAAAATAATGCAAATTGACGAAGTCGCCGAAAAGTAAGTAGATGCAAATAGGAGTAAAAATTGGTTTTGATATTGATTGATATATCTAATTACATTGCCTCTCACTCCATATTTATACCCTGATCTAAAGAGACACAACCAAACACAACTAGGACACCAAGCCCATATCTAAGGAAACACGTGACTCTTACATGAATCATACTCTAACAAATATAGAAAAGGAAATCAACTCCTATCTATTTCCCTGTCCGCCTTAATTACGATGGAAATCTCACCGTCCTCCTTCCCATCGGCATACCCCTGTTTCATTGGCAGTAGTCCTCAAGTCTTCCTTCATCAGCATACTCCTTGTTTCATTGGCAATGACACCTTCAACCTTATCGGCAACGCCCGAGTCTAAATCAACCTCTCCATCGACCATCACCAGCTATCGGCAACCATCTTTACAAGCTGGCTTTCATCGGCTATCAAGTATACAGTAACTTTCCCCTTGCCGATTAGTCCACTCCGATCATTTTGACACGTGCAAAAAACGGTGTCAACACATGCCCCCCAATTTCGGAGTATAAAACCATTAATGCTCCGAAATTTACTCCATATTACCGTAACTCATTCTCCAAGCCAAAACCTGATCTGTTATCAAATCCAATCAAATCTAATCCTGATTCACGCACTTCAGTAAATATCGCACAATCGCCAACCACTCTTGCCTTGATTATGGTTAAGATACCGAAACAATAACCCATCGGCAAGATCTTAACATGATAATGCTGTCATTTTTAGAATTAAAATATCCTGTACCGATATCTCTTCCAAGTCATGATTACTTGCCATCAACCCATCTGTACAATCCCCTGATTATCGTGTGAACAGTTACCATATCCATCTGAACCACTTCGACCTACATGCGCGTGGCATAGAGATAAGTCCAAAATACCCCTACTCCAAGCGGCTTATAAATAGATTCCTCCGGAACACTCGTCTTCTACCCTCAGACTCCAATCTTTGACATTTTCTCTTTCCGGCGGCGACTCCGATGAACCACTGCGCGACCTCAACCAACAAGAACCCTTCTCCAGCGTTACCTCAAGTCTCCGGCTCGTGCCCTCATCTTCCTCAAGATAATGGCAATCAACTTCGACGTCCCCGCGGTTCGCTCCACTTCCATTACCTTTACTTTGATTCCCCTAGTTTTTGCAAATCCATACAGTTGGTGATTTCTTTCTTTTGTTCTCCGGATCCTTCAAACTTAGGAACTGCGCAACAAATTAGTTATTCCAACCGATCAGCCGCATGTCCAATGCCTAGGACCAATGGGCAATCCAGATCCAACCGATCTGATTAATGCAGAGGTTAACAGAATCCCCTTTAGAGCCCAAAATTTCTCTCTGAATTTATGGAAAGACACATTCCGATCTTGGCCTAAAACCACCAAAGGGTGGAAAGATTGGTACTTGAGGGTTAATAGATCGATGCAAGTATACTGGGCAGAACGGAAGTTAGACCAATGCATTAGGTTATCTATTGCCGATATGCAGAAGAATGAATCGATGATGATTGCAGCTGCTTACTTCTGGTCAGACACAACAAACACTTTTATGTTTGGACATGGCCCAGCTACTCCTACACTTGCCAATGTCCACATGCTCACTGGCTTGGATATTTCAACTGTCGATGAAGGCTCCATTTATGGTAGAAAATCTGAATATAGGGTGAATACCCGCAACATCGGCGGTTGGACAGGATACATTCAAGAATACCAGAAGACTGGGACACTTAACCAGAGGGAACATGCCACATTCTTGAATATGTGGTTAGAAAAATTTATCTTCTGTGGTTGATCAGTAGGACCAACCAACGCCTTCCTCCCCGCAGCTGAACTTTTGGCTAATGGTGTAAGGTTTCCTCTTGGCCGATACCTTCTGAGCTCCACTTATCATCTTCTTCATCAAGTGTCTCAGAAACTTTTGCTTGGCAAACCCATCGGCAACCTAGGAGGCCCGTGGTGGTTTATCAACATGTGGCTGAATGCGCATATGCACAAACGTCTGCAATGGGACTTTTTTGCCCAACAATTCCCACGAGAAATTGCTGAAGACCATGTGCTTGGGGATGATGAATCAGCAACACGCTCACCCCTCAATTTTGGTGAAGCCATAATTGTCCTTCCTGGAACAGAGGCCAATGAAGACCAGATCGGCAGATTCTTCCAGAGCCTCTACAATGGTCTTTCTCGTAATCATAGGGCCTGGGTACCTTATATTGACAAAGAAAACAGATTCCCCCTTCTTTTCAACTTTGCCGATGACACTCTGAATCAGGATAAGGAACTCATGATGGCCATCATTACTCCCAGGGTAATCCCAGTAAATACATTTGGTAGCGGGAAAAACACCAGCATTACGTATGAATTTTACAACCCATCGGCAGTATCCCGTCAATTGGCTTTTGGGCAACTGCCAATCAAACTTTGCTTTGCCGATGTGATCAAACCCAGGGAAACAATTACCTGCGGAATAGATTGGAATAAGGTAGTACAACTCTCCCCCGATGCCGATACTACAGATGTCGATATATCCACCTGGACGCCAGTATCTTTCATCACCGAGTCATATAAGCAATGGTGGCGAGAGTGGAAGGAACAACTGTTTGCAACATCTGTTCACACATATCGGCACATGATCGACCCTGAACACGCCATTCCCGATGACGCAGTAAGTTCCTTTTAGCTCCCTTCCGCTTTTTCCTTTCATATATCGGTAACTAACTCTCTCATGATAGGTTAACAACCCAGCACCAACTATGAGCAAAAGTGGGAAACCCTTCGATCTTCGGCCTGTTTCCCCAATATCACCGATCGGCTACAACGCTCCCACCTTAGCCGCTTTGACTCACCAGAAGATCCGTACCAAGACCATCACCTCCAAGTCCAAATTGGCTACAGCCAGGGCCACTCCATCGGCTGCTACTACGACCTTGGTCAAGGCATTCAAGGTAACAACCTTGTTTATTTCTACTCATGCCGATCACAAACTATATTAACATTAATCACCAGGGGGTAAGAGCTGCTGCTGGATCGTCATCGGCAATTCCTCCGATATCAAGCACCACTTCTTTTGACGAACCTTCAGAGGTATCTTCTTAACTTTACATTTTATCTGTTAAATATCATACCTTACACTTGTTTTGCAGCAACAATTGGGTACATCGGCAAGCGTACCAGATGTCCAAGCTTCACAATCAACAAGTGCCGATGCCCTCCAGCCAATCATTGCCGATGCCCAAGCAAAGCGCAAAGCTTTAACAGATGCTGAAGCACAGCCAAAACGACAAAGGTCCATGCCGATCCCTACATCTGCCCCAATGTCATCGGTCATCATACCTCAAGAGCCAACCACCGATGAAGTCATAGAGGATATCCCATCGGCAAGCTCAACCGATCCCCCACACGACATACTCCAGGTTGCTTCCTCTAGTCAAGCACAGGAAATCGCCTTGAAACAGGTAAATCGATTAACCTAGCTGATTTACAACACTCATACTTATCCTTAACTGACCTCCTTTCCTTTTCCTTAGGAACAAGACTCCCCAAACAGCCTATTCTCCTTCGCTATTGACGTCTTTGACGATGATGGAGAGGAAACAAGTTCTTCCCTTGCACTGGGAACAATATCGGCAGAAACTAAGTCTAGGTTGGAAGCTCTCCTAAACTTGCTACAGCAGGATACCGCCCAACTGGTAGATGACTCGGACCCCGCAAAGGCAATTTTCAAAACAATCCATGGCCAGGTCCCTGCCGATGTTGAAGAAGTACTCTTCCTAGCAGCCCATTTAGAGAGTCGTCAACTACAATATCAACGGGCTGCTCAACGTATTGCCGATAGAGCAGCTCAGGCTCAACTCAAAGAAGAGATGCTACAACTGAAACAAGTTGCCGATGAGAAGCACAAGGGCATCGGCAACTTACAGACTTCGGGTGCTGAACTTAAGCAGAAAATCTTGGATTTATCAGCAAGGGAGATGGCTCTATTGGCTGAATTGAAGGAAGTCGATGCAGCCTTAACTCATGCTCAACAAAAAGAAAGCCAGCTACCCAATGCCATCAAAGCCTTCAGCAAGAAAGAGATATCAAGGCTCGCAAAGCTTTGGCCATGAAGAAAAAACTCAAGCCTGTGGAGGGTACTACCGATGACGATATCAAAGAAATGGAGGAAGCCGAGCAGATTTGCCTGCGTGCGATATTAGCTATCCAATCCTTGTTGAACTTGTAATCTTGTTTATTGTATCGGCACTTTATGAGACATTGACATCCTTGCATAATTCTAGCCGATAGGACCGTTATCGGCACTTATACTTTTATGCATCCATCTAGATACTAGGGTAATATTTCTTTAAATATTTTCCATTTAATGCTCTAGGAAACACAACCCCTTCGAGGGTTTCTAGAATATATGCGTTACCAGGAACAGACTGATTTATCCGATATGGACCTTCCCAATTAGGAGACCACTTTCCAAACTTTGAACTTTTAGTCCCAATCGGTAAAACCAATTTCCAGACCAGATCTCCATCGGCAAACTCCTTTATCTTCACCTTCTTGTCATACCATCTGGCTACTCTTTTCTTATTTTCTTCGATGCTAACTAAAGCCCTTAACCGATGACCCGCCACATCTTCCAACTCATCCTTCATAAGGGTATTATAATCATCGGCTGTCAGCTAATTTTGAGAACGTATTCGCCTAGAGCCAATTTTAATTTCCCAAGGCAATACTGCATCATGTCCATATACTAACTGATAAGGCATTACTTTGGTTGCACCATGACATGACATCCGATATGACCACAAGGCTTCATTTAATACTGTATGCCACCTCCTAGGATTTTCTTCAATTTTGCGCTTAATGAGTTTGATGATCCCTTTGTTAGAAGCCTCAGCTTGACCATTAGCTTGAGCATAATATGGAGAAGAATTTAAAACTTTAATTCCCATACCTACAGCAAACTCATCAAATTCTCCTGATATAAACATAGTGCCCTGATCGGTAGTGATAGTCTGAGGAATACCAAATCGGTAGACAATATGCTCTTTCACAAAATCAATCATATTAACCGATGTCACCTTTTTTAAAGGAATTGCCTCAACCCATTTTGTGAAATAATCGGTAGCAACCAGAATAAATTTATGTTCTTTACTCGATGGCGGATAAATCTGACCAATGAGATCAATAGCCCATCCCCGAAACGGCCACGGTTTGATTATAGGGTTCATAGCCGATGCAGGCGCTCTTTGAATATTACCAAACTTTTGACACCCCTAACATCCTTTAAAATATTTAAAACTATCTTCAAGAATAGTCGGCCAATAGTACCCATTCCTTCTGATCATCCACTTCATCTTGAAAGCCGATTGATGCGCCCCACACACTCCTTCATGAATTTCACCCATCAAGCTTTTCGATTCATCACTACTAACACATCTAAGTAAAACTCCATCTATAGTTCGATAATATAATTCATCATCGAGGATCACATACTTAGTAGCTTGGAACCTTATACGTCTCTCAACCTTTCTATAGGGATCCTTTAAATAATCGACAACCTCCTTCCTCCAGTCATCGGTATCAACTGCCGATGTTAGCACTTCCTGAATAGACTGATACCCTAAAGCATGCTGAGCTAGTCGATTAGCTTCCTCATTATGCAACCGAGAGATATGTTCAAGACGAAAATCTCTAAATCCTTTCAACAATTGCAAACATCTTTCATAATACAAAATCAAAGCTTCACTTCGGCATTCATAAATTCCAGTCAATTGATTTATAACTAGCATAGAATCACCAAAGATTTCAACAGCATCGGCACGTATCTCCTTCAGTAATTCTAACCCTTTTATCAAGGCTTGGTATTCAGCCTGATTGTTTGTCGATGTAGCAACAATCGGCAATGAAAACTCATACTTCCTTCCTTGAGGTGAAATCAACACAATGCCGATACCTGCTCCTTCACCGCATGTGGAACCATCGAAGAAGAGTGTCCAAGGGGCAATCTCCAGAGAGTCCACTGTATTACAATGCTGAGTAACGAAATCAGCCATAACTTGCCCCTTAACTGCCTTGGTCGATTCGTAATGTAGTTCAAATTCTGATAATGCTAAAATCCACTTGCCGATTCTACCACTTAATATTGGCATTGACAGCATGTACTTGACTACGTCGTCTTTGCATATGACCGTACATTCGGCAGATAACAAATAATGTCTCAATTTGACACAAGAAAAGTATAAACATAGACATAATTTTTCAACGGCCGAATACCTTGTCTCAGCATTCACTAATCTTCTGCTCAGATAATAAATAACACGTTCTTTCCCTTCAAATTCTTGAATAAGAGTTGAACCAATAACAGTATCATCAGCTGACAAATACAACCTGAAAGGCTTCCCGTGTTGAGGTGGAACTAGCACTGGAGGATTTGTTAAATATTTCTTAATTTCATCGAGGGCTAACTGCTGCTCAGCTCCCCATACAAATTCCTGATCGGCCTTCAATTTAAGTAATGGACTGAAAGTCTTGATCTTACCCGACAGATTAGATATGAATCTTCTAATGAAATTAATCTTACCGATCAAAGATTGCAATTCAGTCTTATTGGCAGGAGCAACCACCTTGTTAATTGCATCAATAGACTTCCTACTGATTTCGATGCCCCGCTAATGCACCATAAAACCCAAGAATTGACCTGCCGATACACCAAATGCACATTTATTAGGATTCATCTTCAATCCATGCTTCCTTGTACACTCCAGTATCTTTTGTAGATCGGCTAGATGTTTTGTGATATCTCCAGACTTAATCACCACATCATCAATGTAGATCTCTACTAATGTGCCGATGTATTCATGAAAAATAAAGTTCATAGCTCTCTGATAAGTAGCGCCGGCATTTTTCAAACCAAACGTCATAACTATCCACTCAAACAACCCCACATGACCTGGACATCTGAAAGCAGTCTTGGGAATATCTTCTTTAGCCATGAATATTTGATTGTAGCCTACATTACCATCCATGAAGCTGATAATTTGATGTCCGGCTGCAGCATCAATCAACAAATCAGCAATCGGCATTGGATAGCCATCCATTGGTGTGGCTTTATTGAGATTCCTGAAATCAATACAAACACAAAGCTTTCCATTCTTCTTATAAACAGGAACCACATTAGAGATCCACTCTGCATATCGACACTGCCGAATAAACTTTGCCTCAATTAATTTAGTTATTTCGGCCTTAATATCAGGAAGTATATTAGGGTTGCATCGGCGCGCTGGCTGCTGATGTGGCCGAAATCCAGATTTGATAGGTAACCGATGTTCAACTATCGATCGGTCTAACCCAGGCATCTCAGTATAATCCCAAGCAAAATAATCTTTATACTCTTTTAACACATCAATTATTTGCTGCTTACACTTGGAATCTAACTTAGCACTAATAAAAGTAGGTCTTGGCCTATCGCCATCACCGATATCTACTTCTACTAAATCATCTGCCGATGTGAACCCTTGACCTAATTTTCCATCATCAGCAAACCTATCCATTAAAACTCTTCTTCAGAACCGACTGCTTGGATCAGTGGAATTTCATAATCAGCAACTCTAAGAAACTCTTTTTCCCAAGCTTCTCCTGATATGCATTTAGTTCGCTCATAAGTATCTGACTCTGCCGATGCGATGATATACGAAGAATCACCAGGGACAACCTCAATCTTATCCCCAATCCACTGTACGAGGCATTGATGCATTGTAGAAGGAACACAACAATTAGCATGAATCCAATCCCTCCCTAGAAGCAGATTATATGCACCCTTGCCGTTAATAACAAAGAACGTCGTCGGCAAGGTTTTGCTGCCGATGGTCAATTCAACGCATACTGCCCCTTTAGCCGGTGACACATTGCCTTCAAAATCTTTCAGCATCATATCGGTTTTGGTCAAGTCTTGATCTCCCTTACCAAGTTTTCGATACATCACATAAGGCATAATATTAATCGCAGCCCCTCCATCAATAAGTACCTTAGACACAGGCTGCCCATCAACTCTGCCCTTCACAAACAAAGCCTTAAGATGCTGTCTCTCATCATCGGTAGGTTTCTCAAAAACAGCCATCATTGGATCTAGTGTCAACTGAGCTACTTGATCAGAGAGAACAACTTCTTCCTCATTATCAGATAGTGCCAAAAATTCCATCGGCAACATGAATACTATATTAACATCTGCCGATGGACCCTTATTTTTGTGTTTTACCTACCACTGCTGATGACCGGACCTCTCATTGGAGGAATTTTCCTCTTGGTATAAATCCTCCTGACGCTCACGTTGCATCCTCCTTCTCTGTGTTTTTGTTAAACCCTCCGGGCACCATCGAGGAAACTTGGTTTTCCAAACTGGCTGATAACAGGTCCTAGTCGATTCTACACGACGTATATTAGGGTCCCTGTAGAATATTTCCTCATCGGGAACTCTTGCATTTGCCATTTCCTCAAGCTCCTCTTGATTCCTTAGAAAATATCCAGCGCGTTTACCAAGCCTTTCATGTACACTAAGTCTGCCCCCCAGCCGATCATGCACTGATGCTCTGCTTCTGATCGGCTCATTGATAAATAAACCCTGATTGCCAGGTTGAAATCTTCTTTCTGACCGATTGACCCCATAATAACCATTGCACTCAGGGCAATTTTCAACAGTTGGCAATTTAATACCTTCTTCCCAGCAATGGATAAAAAACGGGCACCTCCAATGATCTTTATGCCGATGCTATTCTTCCCGACGTCTTTCTTCTTGCTGTTGTTGATATCGATCATTACGCTGACGCCAACCCTCCTACTGCCTTCGATGAGTAATCACAATGCCAGGTCGAGGAGGTTTTTTGGAACTACTGCTTTCTCCCAGCAAACCCTTACTTTTTGCATCATCGGTAGTTATCCGATGTTGGGGATCCACTGATGCGTTTTTCTCAGCAGCCTCAGACGTCAATACCTTGGTCTTCCCTTTGGCCTCCAACGTATTTGCTGGAAAAGGGTGTTGATCAATTTTCATCAGCCTTTGGGCATTGGAAGTACCAAACTTAATTCTCCCAGATTCAATAGCCGATTGTAACTGTTGCCTGAACACCTTGCACTCATTTGTACTGTGTGAAGTTGCATTGTGCCATTTGCAGTACAAGATCTTCTTCAACTCTTCTGCTGATGGGATCACATGATTAGGTGACAGCTTAATTTGGCCCTCTTGAAGCAGAAGATCAAATATTTTGTCGGCCTTGGTGATATCAAAGGTAAACTTTTCTGGCTCTTTTTGACCAAAGGGACAAGATATCGGCTTTTTATTCTTAACCCACTCAGCTAAGCCGATAACTGGTTCTTCATCAGAATCAGAATCTCCTACTTCTTCAACAAATGATACCTTTTTACTCCAATTCTTTTTAGGTTCAAAAACCCTAGTATCTTGATCAGAGATCCTTTGCACAAGATGACTGAGGCTTTCAAACTCCTGAGAAGCATATCTGTCCTTAAGATGTGGCAATAACCCTTGGAAAGCCAGATCGGCAAGCTGCCGATCATCCAGCACCAGACTGTAGCACTTATTTTTTACATCTCGTAGTCTTTGCACAAAGCTCTCTACCGATTCATCATTGCGCTGTCTCAATTTTACTAAATCGGTAATCTTCTTTTCATGGATTCCAGCAAAGAAATACTTATGAAATTGTTTTTCTAGATCAGCCCAGGTAATAATAGAATTTGGTGGTAATGAAATGAACCACGTAAATGCCGATCCAGACAAAGATGATGAAAATAATTGAACTCTTAATTCATCTCTGCTAGATGCCTCTCCACATTGAATAATGAAGCGATTGACGTGTTCCATTGTTGATGTGTCATCTTGCCCGGAGAATTTAGTGAAATCTGGTACCTTGTACCGATTTGGGAGAGGAATTAAATCATATGCAGGAGGATATGGAGTCCGATAAGAATAAGTATTGACCTTGGGCTTTATCCCAAACTGATCCTTCATAATTTCTGCTATCCTATCAGTCCAAAAAGCATCAGCCTCCTGATGACGAACTGGCTGAATTTCTACAGGAAGTGCCTGCTGATATCCCTCCACATATCTTTGTGGCCCACGATCTCCAGCAATCGGCATATTCGCTGTTACTTGTGGTCCATTAACCTGTTGGAAAGGATTCATCGACTGTGCTACCGATGCTTGATTCTGGACACCAGCTTGCATATAACCCTGTTGAATCCCTGCAATCTATTGATTTTGCTGAACTGTATGTTGAACAGGTAACTGTCCTGACCAACCATTATTAGAACCCATCGGTACAAAACTTACCGATGGCTGGTAATTTGCTGACATTGTTGGATAATTATAACCAGCTTGAGGCATAAACTGAACCCCAGTTTGACTCATAACAGGGGCTTTCTGCTGTATCGGCAGTAAGCTTGCCGATGGATTTGAACTGGGCGTTTGAACCAAAGGCATCTGGAAACCCCCTGGAGTTGGTTGCACAGTAGTTGCTGTGGCATATTGAGGCACTTGGGCCATCGGCGAAACAGCCGATGGTATAGGAGCTTTTCCTACTGTGTCAAACACTTGAGGTAATCTAGGATTGAAAGCAGATGACTCCGAAGGCATACCATATCCCCACCAATTAGTAGGAATCTGGCTATTCTGAGACACAGGGCCTGACATAGCTGATGCCGATAGATCTGTACTAAGCTGAATTCGTCCTCCTGGTAGTACCGGATCTGATCGTATCGGTGTAGATTGAATATTAGGTAAGCCTGCCGATACTGGAGAAGAAGTAACTTCTATACCCACAACGGCCGAGGGAGCCGATGGAGTATTGACAGATGCTGGCTCTGGTTGGTGATAGGCAGGCCCAACATAATGCGGTGACGCTTGTCCTTCTTTGAGAGTTCGAACCACAGCATTATGAACAGTATTGGACAACACATTGGAATGATTAATCAAAGCATGATTTACTGCAGAATTAACCATCTCTTGAAGTTTACCAGGATTGGAGTCAAAGGTAACCTGCCGAGGCAACGGCAAATCTTGCTTCTGGATGACTTGTCCACTCTTGTTCAGGCTAAATGATTTCAGACAAAGCTGCCTGTATTCTTCTACGGCCTTTTCCATAGCCTGCCTCTGCTCTTCCTTAAGATCTTCTTCTGATACCGCGATAATGTTCCCCGCATCGATCTCGGAATTGAACATATTGATCGGATTGGTTTGTCCCACCGGGTGTGCCAAAAGATGTGTTGATGCAAAAAGTGGATCTGCAAACACAAAGGGCTAATACCCGAATCGATATCCAAGGCGTGCCAGTCGATTTGACCTGTTAATCGACAAGGATGAAGATACGAGCACTTTGGTCCTGACAACAGCGATACGCCCAGAAGTCACGGCCAAGAGGTACTCACGCGGAACTCGAGGATCGCCGAAGGTCGCACTGAAGCGATGCAGCTCGCCGAATCAATGAGAACTCGTAAAGAGAAAATAATGCAAATTGACAAAGTCGCCGAAAAGTAAGTAGATGCAAATAGGAGTAAAAATTGGTTTTGATATTGATTGATATATCTAATTACATTGCCTCTCACTCCATATTTATACCCTGATCTAAAGAGATACAACCAAACACAACTAGGACACCAAGCCCATATCTAAGGAAATACGTGACTCTTACATGAATCATACTCTAACAAATATAGAAAAGGAAATCAACTCCTATCTATTTCCCTGTCCGCCTCAATTACGATGGAAATCTCACCGTCCTCCTTCCCATCAGCATACCCCCTGTTTCATCAGCAGTAGTCCTCAAGTCTTCCTTCATCAGCATACTCCTTGTTTCATCGGCAATGACACCTTTAACCTTATCGGCAACGCCCGAGTCTAAATCAACCTCTCCATCGACCATCACCAGCTATCGGCAACCATCTTTACAAGCTGGCTTTCATCGGCTATCAAGTATACAGTAACTTTCCCCTTGCCGATTAGTCCACTCCGATCATTTTGACACGTGCAAAAAATGGTGTCAACAAATACAAATGAAAAGAAAAATATACGAAAATAATTACTTACATTAAAACGACTGCACGTGTAGAAGCAACGAGCCGCTGTGTCCGGATGTCTCGATTGAAACATGTCGGCCAGACGACCACAGTCACAATTAGGGACAGGGAGTTCAGGAGGGACGGGGGCATCTTTGCTAGACTCGTCGGGGTACATTTCTCTAAGACGACCCCGTTTTCGCCATAACTGTTCCCGAAACATGTCTTCCATCTAATAAAACGATTCAAATTAAACATCAATCAAAACAACGCAAATTAATGAAAATGTAATCATTTGCAATGGAACTAAAATATTATAAACAACAATTATAGCAACAAAAAATTACATGGCAAACATACTTCTAACTAAATAATTAACCTTAACATTGACAAACTCAAACTTATATCTTCACCATAGTTCCCAAACAAAATTTTTCAGCTAACCTTAACTCCATTCATAATATTATATCCATTATTCAAATGAAAATAAAATATGCATCAGAACCTTAAACGAGGATGAGGAGGGATGGAGACGGCCGGAGGGGGAGGCGCGCCTGCGTGCGGGCGTGGTGGCACTGCCTTGCTGTGTTTCTCATGGAACGCCGACTGCTCGGGCAGGAGGCAGCGGTGGTGTTTATACCGGGCTCTGCCGCGCCATGGATAAGGGCACGGCACTGCCGCGCCATGATCGGTGGCACGGCAGAGCCTTGCCACGTCAGCGGCCAGCGGTGATGGTCGCCGCCACGTAACGCATCTACCGCGCCACCATGCATGGCGCGACACAGGCATTTGGCCACGCCATGGCAATAGGCGCGGCCAAAAGTGTTAGTTTTAAAAAAAACTGACAGTGTTAGATTTAAAATTATATTCAAAAAGGGTTAAAATTAAAAAAAATCACAGCGGTAGGCCCGGCCGGCCAGACGAGCTAGGGCAGCAGTGGCCAGGGCCTGCACGATGGTAGCGTGGCTACAACTGGGCCATGCGCGGTGCGAGTGACGCGTGCAGGGCAGCGGGCACAGGGTGGCAAGGGCCAGTAGCGTGGCGCCAGCCGCATAGTCGGCTCGCGGTGGCCAAAGGTAGGCCCGACCAGCGTGGTGGCACGCGCGCGGCGTGCGACGCTGAGTGCCAAGGCAGGTGACCGCACCCACGCGAGGACTCAGCCCAAAACGTGTCGTGCATGCTTTTTAAAGCGTTCCAAAAACCCAATTCGATGCTTCAAATGCTAAACCACCTATGCCATTCATAAGAGGGCATATTGAGCTATTAAAACCATCCCTAAAAGCACCCCACTACTTAACCCAAATCTCCTAAAAAATTGCTAAACTTGGCCTTGTCGAACAATTTTCCGACTTAAGAAATTTGACTAAGTCTTGCTTGGATTCGCGTCAACTTTGATTTTCAAGCTACCAACCATGCTAGCTGGGGAATTCATTTCTCAATCGCAGGTATTTCATCATCACCTATGAAGTTTGTAATACAAACTTTATTAAAGTTTCCTCTATGTGTTCTATAGCATTTTCGTTCAACAAAAATTTGTTTAAAACCCTAAGTGATATAACGCGACATTGAAATGTAGCTTTCGTTTTGCATTTCCAACGATCGTTTCGAGTGATAGAAATTGATCTACATATTGTATTACATGCATTAACACATAACCATGATGCTCATGACATGTTTTAGCAAAAGATTTGCAGTGTAACACCGAGTGTGTTACAAGAGGGAGGGGCGCACTCGGGGCAAGAGAGACCGGCACCGCTCTGTTGGGGAGAGGAGAGTGAGGAGAGGAAACCCTAACTTTCCTTTTTATACTTGGTCATGCCTATCGGGCCTCGCCTGGGTCATCTGGGCCTTGGCCTTTTTTTCTGAGGCGGGCCGAAAATGGACGTATTTTTGGAGGCCGTAAATCAATTTTGCGAGGGGGTCAATTTTGACCACCTCGGTTAATAAAAATGACTGCCTCGGTTAATCTTAGGCATTAACCAAGGCGGTTGAATTTTGCAAACACCTTGGTTAATAAAAGGGCACCATCTCACAAAAGATTTTAAGTAGTAGTGACGAGAATGCAAAGCCGAGGGGTTTGGATGGTTTGAGCTAAACCAAAGCAAATCGAGCCTAGCCCGAGCCTGTTGGGTTTTGGCCCATCTACAAGCCTTAGTGGACAAGGGTCCAACTGCCCAGAAAATTTTTTCTCGGCCCGAGTCTTGCCCAAAGTATTTATTTTATTTGTTT